>NW_028280803.1:702500-710000 GCF_059751285.1 Brachycentrus maculatus
TTATTTTCACATCTAACCTCCATGGGCCATAAATTAAAAATGCTTGGAACGATATATTGAAGTGTTCTACTCCCAACTCCCATATTTACTGTTCATTCTTGGGACTATCAAACCTTATAATTACATCTTCTTTCATTCTGATTTTGCAAACTCATCATTGTTTTTTTAACCTATCATTTAGGTATTTGAACAACGTTAAATAATATAATTTACCTATTATTTATGATAAGACATAAATTAAAAATCCTCAACCCTTTGCGATATTAAAATATTTAACCCTAAATGATAAAATAAATCAATTCGGCTTATCAGCCGAAACAAATGGAATTCCCCCTTAATAATTATTTATTATAAGCGGGTAGGTAGTTTAATGTGTTTATTAAACGTTTGCTCGTTACGCAAACTACAAAATATCACATTAATACGGTTACAGTATAAACCTTGTGTCTCGAATATTAAGGGCTCCTGCCCTTAAATAACATTAATCCCTATCCCGAAACAGGATTAGGGGCCGTGAATCTTTCAGGCGATGCATTATTAATATTATAGCGGAGGCGCCGCCCTGTGATCGCCAGCAGCGGGCTCCACTAGCCCGTTTACAGACAACCCCTTGTACACGTGCTCGCACCACGCATACTATATTGTATGTGCTATCCTCACGTGTTGAATTGTCGTCATTGGAAAATCGAAAACTGAAAACGACATTTCAATGGCAAAAACTGTTAGCGCAGACGATTTTACAACTTTTAGATTCTTGTACCTTAATTTTTTATTTACTATGTGTGTCTGTCTGTGTGTGTCTGTCTGTGTGTATCTGTCTGTATGTGTTTGTGTGTGTCTGTGTATGTGTCTGTGTGTGTGTGTGTGTGTGTGTGTGTGTGTGTACGTGTGTGTGTGTGTGTGGGTGTGTCTGTCTGTGTGTGTCTGTGCACGTGTGGGTGTGTGTGAGTGTGTCTCTGTGTGTCTGTGTATATGTATGTGTGTCTGTGTCTGTGTGTGTGTCTGTGTCTGTGTGTGTGTCTGTGTGTGTGTGTGTCTGTGTGTGTGTGTGTGTGTGTGTGTATGTCTGTCTGTGTGTGTGTGTGTCTGTGTGTGTGTGTGTGTGTGTGTGTATGTCTGTCTGTGTGTGTCTGTGTGCGTGTCTGTGTGTATGTGTGTGTGTCTGTGTATATGTCTGTCTGTGTCTGTCTGTGTGTGTGTGTGTGTGTGTGTGTGTGTGTGTGTGTGTGTGTGTGTGTGTGTGTGTGTGTGTGTGTGTGTGTGTGTGTGTGTGTGTGTGTGTGTGTGTGTGTGTGTGTGTGCGTGCGTGCGTGTGTGTGTGTGTGTGCGCGTGTGTGTGTGTGTGTGTGTGTGTGTGTAAGGAAATGAATTCTTTTAATTGAAAAGTGTTGAACAGAGATAAAAACCAAGATGGCTATGTTAAGTCAGTTACACTTAAAGGAAGGACTTGAAAAACTTAAGTATCGTTTCTTTGTTTTACAGAGAATCGTGAGTATTTTGAGTCTACAATTATTTTTTTTTAAATTTACATGTAACTTGAAAATATAAGTAAAACTTCGGTATGACTGAATTTCTGAACACGTGGTTTACAAAGAGAATTTGTAACTTACGATTTAAAACTGTTATCGTGTATTTTTTATGACTGGAGTATCCATCGTATATTTGGGTGCAATAATTCACAAAATATTATATATTTATACACAGGAGTACCAAAAAAAAATAGTAGCACGGTTGTCAACCATGGGTACAATGGTGAATTTTACACGTGTATAAAGTTAGTCTCTCGAACGTAAAGTAATTCCAAAAAAGCCTAACGTGCCAACCCCTAAATTATGGAAGTGGAGAGAGATATCTAAACTACGTAGAAAACGCCTTAAACTCCATATAGAATCCCATCCCAGAGTTCAAACATATCATTTTCATACATTCAAATATTAATTCATTTAAAACTAGACTCCTTATTGATATTTACAGTATGAGATATCCTCTTGAAGCCTGTGACGTGTAATTACCTTGTCAGCTGCAGTAATCGTTAGATTTATTAAGCCGTTTGTCGAAGGCGAAAATGGAAATTAAACAAGATAACACAAAGTAAATTTGGATCATATTCATTACGTTTACCGAAAACTTAATTCAGATATCACTATTGAAACTCCTTTCAGGAAATTTAAAGTTTGGAATACTTGTAAAATCAATTATGTATATTTTAAATGAGTTTTACATTTATAGGTATCAAATTTTCAGTATACTATACGTATATCCAGAACAATGATTCACCCTTTCTCATACGAATATATTTTCCGTAAGAACGTTGAATAATTCGTACTTAATATGTAATTTCGTAAATTGATTCGGTAGTCACTACCCATTTTTAATTTATGTTTGGCTCGATAATTAAATAAAACCACTTTATCTTAAAATATATTGTGTCACGTGTTTTGGTGCATTCTGCATAATCATACGATATTTAAATTTGATACAGCATGCATAAAAAGATGTGTCAAAATAGATTTTAAGAAAAAGTCGTATTTACAAAGTAAAACTTAATTTAAAAATAATGTTAAATTTTTTTTAGTGAAAAATCAATACCGTTATACATTATTTTTTTTAAATCTCATCAAAGATGAAGAAGAATATGGAAGTCTGGGCATTTACGGGGCTGTTGTCAGCCCCGTAAATGCCCAGACTTTCATATTCTTCTTCATCTTTGATGAGATGTCAGAAAATAATATGAAAAATAACTCCTTTACTTGGAGATAATCCAGATTTGTGAACAAGTATTTGGACACAACTCAAAATGTTGTAAATAACGTTACATTTTCTCCAATCTCTCTGGGAATAAAACCCAGACCACGGCACGGTAGACAAACGCGTTTATTACTACACTACGGAGACAAGTTCACGATTCAAATAATAAGCTTTTAAAAAGCTCGGGTTGGCAGCGTTTAAACTCCTGAAACATCACTAGGATGAACTAAATTATTTACAGACACATAGGCGGTAGAATAGTTTACGATATGAAAGGAGATTTAGCAAGTCAGGGGGGAAAAGGAAGAACTTAAGTTGTTCGAGGGCGTAAAGACAAACCCCGTGGCGCTCCGGCGGTGATACATATTTATGCCTGAGAACTAATTGCCCGGAAACACCTCACGCGCTCGACTCTGTAATTGGAATAGTTCTCTAAGGAGACAAGTAACTGGAAGTGCATCGGAGGCAAAGAACATGCTGCCATTATACTGCTACGATAAAAATTATTATTGTACGTACATTTGTGCATATCGCTTGTTTAATGCCAAAGGGCTAAAAAATATATTAAACTCTTTATTCCAAAAATAATGGTATCTAAATTATCAATATTTTCATCTTGAAAAAAAAACATCCAAGTTTTTAGCGTTAGGAATGTCCATTTGTAATGCTTGAATCATGGGTGTCTTTTCTAAAGTGTAATATAGGAAGGATTTATTTGTGTTTTTATTGTTTACACAAATATTCAATTTAAAGATTCAATTTCATAGTATTTCTGTGAGCCTAAGCGGCTCATTATAAGAAATAGGTATCAAATTTTCGTAGAGTGGGTTCGAATCGAGAAACTCTG
This sequence comes from Brachycentrus maculatus, assembly GCF_059751285.1. Taxonomy (NCBI): domain Eukaryota; kingdom Metazoa; phylum Arthropoda; class Insecta; order Trichoptera; family Brachycentridae; genus Brachycentrus; species Brachycentrus maculatus. The sequence continues at coordinate 706,096 of NW_028280803.1, forward strand.
ACCTAAGAGTCGGCAACACTAACCACGGGACCACAACCAAACACTATGAAAATGTTGACTTCGATATGATTTAGATACCATTTTTGGAATAAAGATATTCTACCTTTATTTTATTAAAAATTTAAAAAAATATTTAAACTTTAATTAATTTGATAATTGAAAAAAAATAGAGGTAAAATAAAGTGTAAACAGTGTATTAACATTGAAAGCTCCCAACTGGATTCCCGGATCTGATACAGAATCATCTAGGCCAAGGATGGCCGACCCGCGGCCCGCGGGCCGCATGTGGCCCGCGCGCGGAGCAAATCACACGTTTTTTCCTTTAGTGTACACAAAACCGCCAAAAAAACATTCCATCGTGCGTAGTTCGTATCATATCCCATATATGGGAGTATTTCACTATCCTGACAATTTCAAGACCCATAATGGCGTCAAGTAGTAAAGACGTCGGACTAAAGAAGAGAAGAGTAACAGAAGAATTGAGAAGTTACTAAAACAGATGGACTATAAATATTTTTTTCGTGGAATTTAAAACAAAGCCAACATGTTTGAAATGCAATGATTCTATTTCTATCTTGAAAAAGTAAAGCATTAAACGGTATTAAGAGGCTAAACATGTTTATATTAAGCAAATAAGTTTGAAAAGTACCTAAAATATATTTATATATATGTATATGTACATATATATATATATATATATATATATATATATATATATATATATATATATATATATATATATATATATATATATATATATATATATATATATATATATATATATATATATGCATATATATATAATTTATATATATATATATATATATATATATATATATATATATATATATATATATATATATATATATATATATATATATATATATATATATATATATATATATATCTTGTTTGTTTTGAATAATAAAATAAATTTTGTTTTACGGCCCGGTAGGAAATCTCATTTCTAAAATCTGGCCCGGCTACTGAAAATGTTGGCCTCCCATGATCTAGGCAGTCTGACAGACCTCTCTTGCAAAGAGATTTTATTTTATATGACTCCCAAGCAAAGACGTTCCCGAAGTTGTGAAGAAAGGTTTAGACACACTCAATTAAAAAAATCACTCCTTCGATATTTTACTATTAATCAGAATAATATTTTGCTAATGGTTTCTTTTATAGAGGGATAAAATGACGGGACTCTAAAACCTTTCATGAGGTTTCTCTTAATTCCACATAGGTCTTTCATACCCAAATTTGATGGTATTTTTTAGTCTCAATAAATCTGAATATTAATTAAACTGGCTGATAGTAGGTAAAAATTGATTAGTAAATAATTTTTTTTCTTACCTCACAATGCGTTTGGCTGACATCTGTCATGTTGAGCTTGAACAATCGGTCCCTGAAAATAATAGAAAACATTGGTAAACTTTTTTTTAATTGTGGCATATAATCACACGTCATATTATAGATAAAAAATTAGCTTATTTATTTAATAAGATATACATACATATATGTATACATATATATATATATATATATATATATATGTAATAAAATAACTAGGTACCTACCTATACATTTTATTAAGTACTTACAAAAAGTACCTACATAAAACAGTTCTACCACCAGATGCCGCATGCGTCGCTCACAATAAAACAAAAGACTTCCGATAATATTATTAACTGTCAGAATCAGATAGATAGATAGATAGATAGATATAAAAATGATTATAAAGATAAATTAAGAATAAACTTTAATTACAAAGCAACACATTGTTTTTTTTATTATTATACACCCACTTTACATATTATTTACACTTAATTTTCAAAAGGAAAATATTACCACGTTATAAAACGACAATTTTGTTAATCAAAAATGAAGAAACAAAATAAAAATAAAATGGATACTGCTCCTCAAACATTAGAAAACTTACTAGAAAAATTAATACAAAATGCTCAGGTAAGCAAACATCAAAATTTAAAAGATATTTCAGAGAAGTTCATCATTGAAAAATTTACAAGCAAAAATCCTAATGCAAACCAGTGGATGGATATTTTTGAAAAAGAATGTACACGTTTTGAGGTGACAACGGATGAGAAAAAAATTGAAATATTAAGATTGTTTATGGATAAAAGTTGTGAAGATTGGTACAGTTCGATGATGATAAAATTTTCCATGAACTCAGAATGGATAGTATGGAAAAACAACTTTTGTAAAACATTTACAAACAAGGGATGGAACCATGTAATGTTTGCATTATCTTTTAAATATAACGACGGTTCCTTGTTAGACTATGCCATAAGGAAGGAAAAACTTTTGTTGGAGATGAGAAGAACGATCGACATGGGTACCTTAGTAGATCTTATTGTGGCTGGTTTACCAGAATTTATAATTAATAAGATTGATAGAGAAAAATTAGAAGATACAGTCGATTTATTCAATGAAGTAAAAAAACACGAAAACATTGTAAATAAAAAAAGGTTTTCGGATCAAAGAAGATATGGAAATCTAAGAACTAGTGGTAAAATTAAAGATAAAAGTCCATGTAAGATTTGTGAAAAATTAAATAAGGGAACTCGATATCACCCTGAAGTAACGTGCTGGTTTAGAACAAAGGAGGATGATAAGTTTAATAATAAAAATACTATCAGACATGTAAACAATTCAGTTATAGAAGCTAAGTTAAACGAAACCGATCAAAAAAACGAATAGTAACACCATTAATAAATGTCAAACTATTACTAAATGATCAAATTGAAATATTTGGAATTTACGATTCAGGTTCAAATGTTTCTCTAATAAATTCTAAGTTATTAAAACTAAAAGGAAAAGGAAACAATATGAATGAAGCAGATTTAGTAACAATTAATGGTGTTAAAAAGACAAACGGTTTGACGACTTTGAAAATAAAAATATTTGAATTGGAAAAAAACGTTGATGTATATATTATTGATGAAGAAAATTTCAAATATGATTTTTTGATAGGATTAGATATGATAAAAAAATTTAAACTAATCCAAAATGAAGACTTAAAAATAACACAGAGACAATGCTTGAAAAATGAAAATAAAAAGAAAGTAGAAAAAATTTCTACAAAATATAAAATTAAAAATAGTGAATTTAAAAATACAGAAAATAATAACAGCGAGGAATGCAAAATAAATTATAATGAACATGTAAAAGAAGAAGATTTTGAAATAAAAATAAATCATTTAAATCAATTTCAAAAATCTAAAATAAATGAACTGATTTGCAAATATAAATCCGTTTTTGCAAAAGACAAATATGATATCGGCACTGTTAGTGGATACGAAGCGAGGATAGACTTACTAGTAGACAGATATTGCAGTAAGAGGCCTTACAGATGTACTGTAGAAGATAAAAAGGAGATAGAAAAACAAATTGCAAAATTACTGGATAATAAGCTAATAGAAGAATCCTACAGTCCATTTGCTGCACCTGTTACATTGGCATTTAAAAAAGAGGAAAACAAAAAATCCAGACTGTGTATAGATTTCAGAGACTTGAATAAAATAGTAGTGCCTCAAGCCCAACCATTTCCTTTAATTGAAGACCTAATGATAAAGACCAGGAATTGCAATTTTTTTTCAACACTAGATATAAACTCAGCGTTTTGGTCTATTCCTTTACGAATCGAAGACAGAAAAAAGACGGGATTTGTTACACAAGAAGGACATTTCCAATGGACTTGCCTACCATTTGGATTGAAGACCTCACCAGCAATTTTTCAAAGGATACTAGGTAACATATTAAGAAAGTATAAACTTACTGATTTCACCGTTAATTACATAGATGATATTCTTATATTTTCTAAAACTTTTGCTGAGCACATTAAACATCTAACGCAGTTGCTGGAAGCGATCGAAACGGAAGGTTTCAGG
>NW_028280803.1:715000-740000 GCF_059751285.1 Brachycentrus maculatus
GACAATCCAAATTCTTGGTAGTTCTATATATATATATATATATATATATATATATATATATATATATATATATATATATATATATAAATATATATATATACATATATATATATATATATATATATATATATATATATATATATATATATATATATATATAAATATATATATATATATATATATATATATATATATATATATATATATATATATATATATATATATATATATATATATATATATATATATATATATATATATATATATATATATATATATATATATATATATATATATATATATATATATATATATATATATTTATATATATATGTTTATATGAACTAATTTAGAAACATTGTTCTTGAATCACTAGAACTTCACTAGAGCCATCTATTGGTGAGATGAAAATGCCCAGGCTTCCATATTCTTCTTCGTCTTTGATGAGATGTCAAATAATAATATGTAAATTAACTCCTATAATCGGAGGTAATCCAGATTTGTGAACAAGTATTTGGACACACTCAAAATGTTGTAAAAACTAATAAAATTAAAATTTTATGCACAATATTATAAGCTTGGGTGCTTTGCAAAAAAATAATATTGATAACAGGGGTAGGTTGAGTGGAGATTCATCGAACAAAGACAGTCATATTGTCCTAGTTCACACGACTACCCCTGCGGACCAACCGACCGGAAGTTCAATGGTTGGTTATCCCTGGAAAATCGGCAGTCGCCTCGGCCAGTGGTGCAGCCTTAATCGGCAAAGCCGCGCAGTCATTTGGACGGAAAATCCTGTCAAAGCGACCAAAAATTATGAAATAATCCCCTCCCCTCCTTCGGGGTGGTCGGAGAGGAAAATTGGGAGATTAAATCTGGTCAGGATAAGGATTGCTAATAAAATATAATCCGCCACTTTGCGACTCTTTTCATTTCATACCATCTTTGCCTTTGATGACAAATAAAATTGAAATGGTTTATTGTAAACGCCGACAGTTAGTAATATTCCATTTTAAATTGTTGAGTAATATATCCAAAATTTAACACGGTTATTGGATTGAATTCTACTTTATTAACATTTTTTTCCGCCTCCGTAGTATAATGGTCAGCACGCTGGGCTACCGTTCTGGAGGTCCCGGGTTCGATTCCCGAGGGAGTCAAATAAATATATGTGATTTTTTCACTGTAATATTTATTCAATTTTACCCTGGACTGGTACCTGAAGCGGAGGGCTGATCACCTTTCCTTCATGTGTAAATGACCAAGATAACTCTGCGTTTATATGACGAAGTGCCCTATGCACCATTGGGGTGCGACAGGGTTTGATTATTATTTTATTATTATTATTATTTACATATACATATATTTATTTATTTATTTATTTATTTATTTATTTATTTATTGAACGGCTGAAGCCTTTAAAGTAATACATATAATACATATATACAGTATCTAATACAAAAAAAAATTAAAAGTACACTAATGAATACACTAATAGAGAAACAAAAATCTTGTAACAAATAGTCTTATAACATAAAATCATAATTAAAAAATAAAATAACAAGTAATAAGCACTAGTAAATACACGTCTCCTACAAACACTATCGGCGAGCAGTAAGAGAGAGTGAAACACAACGTTTAAATTTATCCATTATAACATGGAGAAGAAATGCTGAGAAAGTACAGATTTCAAGGAGGATAACAATATATTGAATAAATCTATACTTTCAAAAGCATTGGCTAACATGTGAAGCCGCGGAATCGGAGAGAACATGGCATAGTTTGCATTATGTACAAATACTGCGAATACAGATTTTTGCCTAGTACCTCTTTGGCGCACGCTAAGCTTTATTTGGTTTAGGAGATCAGGGCTGTCCAAAAAATTGTTAATAATTTTATATAACAGAACCAGATCAGTGATTTCCCTTCTATCACTTAGATTTATCAATTTAAGCCGCTTCATTATGCAATTATAATCTAACTCAACAATGGGTATATTTAGTTTAAAATTAATATATCTAAGGAACTTGTGTTGCACTCTCTCTATGCTGTCAGCGTGTATAGCATAATGAGGAGACCAGACTGTGGAGCCGTATTCCAACTGACTTCTGATTAGAGCAACATACAGGGACTTCAATGCATCAATAGATTTAAAATCCCTTGTTGCCCTAATCACAAAACCGAGAGTTTTAGATGCTTTGTTTACCATTTCACTGATATGCGCTGCAAATGACAATTTATCATCAAAGATGACTCCCAAATCTTTTATCCTCTGGACACTTGACAAGGCAGTCCCGTTGATACTATATTGAAAAATGAATGGTTTTTTTATTCTAAAGAATCGCATGATATGGCACTTTTCAAGATTTAGATAAAGTGCATTCCTAGAGCACCACAATTGAAGTTTATCAAGATTTTTTTGAAGAATAAAGTTATCAACAGGAGTTTTGATAAGTCTGTAAATCTTGAGATCATCAGCGAATAAAAGTGTTTGGACATCGTGAAATATACTAGAAATATCATTTACAAATAAAAGAAAAAAAAATCATAATATGTGACGCGTTTGGTCTTATAAAGACATTATCAAACACTGCCGATAATGTTTTAATAATGTTTTCTTAAAAATAATATAACAATAGTGTTTGATAATGTCTTGATAAGACGAAACGCGTCACATATTATCATATATATGTAAATAAAAATAGAATTCAATCTAATAACCGCGTTTAATTTTAGATATACTATGTTATTTATATATAGATATATTACCCAACAATTCAAAATTGAAATGAGATTTTTCATTCTAAATGACTTCCTTGTGATTGTATTTATTAAAACATTTTATAGAACTTTGGAAGTTTCGTTAATTGAGATTATTGTTAAAATGTGTCCAATGTGCGGAAAAACGATGTATGATTCATGTTTAAATGGTGAAATAAGGAAATAATGCAATGCTGAGATACGTATTATCGATGATTTATTATTAGATTAAAACCAATTTTTTTTTTTTAGCTTTTCCACTTTTTTTATTTGACCAGTGACCGGGTTTCGTCGTCACCGACATCATCAGACTGGATACCAGTCTGATGACCAGTCTGATGATGTCGGTAACGACGAAACCCGGTCGCTGGTCAAATAAAAAAAGTGGAAAAGCTAAAAAAAAATAATAATATTGGTTTTAATCTAATAATAAATAAAAAATGCAATTCCATCACGAAGTGTCAGTGGATAGTATAAATCTATTATCGACGAAATTAAGAATGGTGCTTCATTAAATCAATAAAAAAAATACATATACATATACCATTTAAACACTTTTCTTTAGAACCTATATCAATAATGCTTATTTTAGCCTCGGATTCTTCCTTTATATCACGTTTTGTACACACCTATCATGCATCATTTTGCCGCACATACATCTGAGAAATCGCCTTTTAACTGTATTTTCAACTTACTTTCATACTTCTTTTGCCAATTCCATAATAATGCTCCATAAATAAAGATAAATACATACTAGAGTGAAAAATCACTAATACATATTTTGACCCCCCATGGGAATCGAACCCGAGGCATCCTTCACGGTAGCTAAACGTACTAACCACTACACTAGGGATAGAATTATAGTAGCATTACCGTGTTATTACCGTATAAAAACCTTGTAATGTTAAAATGTGTAGCGTATGCTTTTGTCTTTTAGAAAAAATTTTGAAATAAAAACAAATAAACATTTCCTGTTATGTGGAAACAATTTACGTAGCTACCTATGGACCACATATAATACGACCTGCACAAAAGGATAACGCTTATTATTTAATAGCGCTTTTACGTTCCTTGAAACACAAAACAGAAGGTTTTCATTTTTCAGGAAATTTCCTCTCAGTGTATTCTGAAACGTAGAAAACCATTTTATGAATAAGAAAACTTTCTGCTGCATAATTATTATTCAGAGCCCTCATATTATCAGGGGATTTAAAAATGTTTTTAAATTGTGAGGTATTTAAACGTACTATTTTCTCCATTTTCGGGCGGTGAAACGTACATTTGATTTAAGCTCGTATTGAAATTCAAATAATATAAGATATTTGAAATTAATATTTTCTTCATCGCTGATGAAACGCACATTTGAGATCATAAGAAAATTTAATGAAATTTAATGACTATGCAAGATATTAAAACGTACATTTTTATCTTCATCTGGTGATGAAACGTACATTTGAGATCGCATTGAAATTCAATAAAATTTTATGTTTATACAAGATACTTTTATTAATGTACTATTTTCGTTTATAGATTTGGCGCTTAATTTGTAGAACTCCATCTTAATTTATATATTAAATGTTATAATCAAACACTAATTTTTAGGGCCTACTCATTTGTATTTTATTAAAAAAAAAAAAAAAAAAAAATATATATATATATATATATATATATATATATATATATATATATATATATATATATATATATATATATATATATATATATATATATATATATATATATATATATATATATATATATATATATATATATATATATATATATATATATATATATATATATATATATATATATATATATATATATATATATATATATATATATATATATATATATATATATATATATATATATATATATATATATATATATATATATATATATATATATATATATATATATATATATATATATATATATATATATATATATATATATATATATATATTTATATATATATATATATATATATATATATATATATATATATATATATGTATACACACATAGTAGACTCTATTTAGTAGACTCTAAAAATCAGGGTTTGATTTTAACATTTAATTTATAAATACTATATATATATATATATATATATATATATATATATATATATATATATATATATATATATATATATATATATATATATATATCAAAAGAAGTTCCTTGTTTGGTAAATCTTCTAGCGGGTGGATGATAAATTCACATTGTTTTGTGAAGTATGTATTGGTCTCTTCGGTACACACGAATTATTTGTTTTCAGCAAACTAAGCACCGTATTCTCTGTACGTACGTAACGCATGTGCGGTAAAATTCAGCGCCTTGCGTTGAAAGGGGTATAAGATAAGTATCGTCTCGACGCTTAGTCGTGTTGGTAAGGGATGTTTTTCGCGTCGGTGCCAATGTATGGGGGATCGTTTGATGGGGAAGTTGGAATGTAAAGGTCGAGAAAGGTTTGCGATCCCATGTCCGGGCAGAATATTAGCGCCATCTTTCACAAAACAAACCTACATCTATTTCAAGAAGAAATGTCTTCACCCCGTGGTTTTGTGGTTTCTTGACACCTGCGAGATTATCGTATCTTCTCTGTCAACATTCCAATCCATTCTTCGGGTCAGAACCTCTCCCTTAAATAACTCACCCTTCTAAATTGCCTATACACAGAGGCGTGCATTCTACATAGGCAGAAAATCAGTGCCTACCTTGGGTTACTCGCGTTTCACATGGAGACACGACCAGTGCCCACTATGCCTTACCCAACCCTACTGCCAATCCTGATTTAAAAAAAAATCTGTGCGCGCCACTGGCTATACCTAAATATTCCTGACTGCAAGTTTGGTACTAAAACAAACAAAAAAAAATAATAACCACTACGCCGCTTCCCGCAGGAGTAGGGACAGAGAATAGAACACACCACCAATCTGGCTTTGCAAAAACAAAATAATCTTCGCCTCTTCCACATTCATGCGTCTCCTCATACATAACTGACGATTATTCCCACTACCGACCAGATCACTTTCAAATATTAAAAAAAATCAAACGATCGTGGCGTGAGCCATATTTTCCTCGGTCTTCCCCTGCTTCATAAAATAAATAATTTAATAAATATATCGTACATTTGGTGGTGAAGCGGCGGGTCGTAGATAAAAGCTGTTATCATGGTTCCCGGGTTTATTAGTCCGAGAAAGCGTTATTACAGGATATTCAAGATTTAATATGCCCTCCCCTCGTAATGAAGAGTAAATAAGATTCGGGTAGTTTGCTCTAGTAGTTACAATTAGTTGCAGTCAGAGGTGGCGAGCTGGACCATTACCCGAGCCCTTTGGGAGCAGGATAAGACAGGATGTTCAGGAGATATCAAAGGGTGAAGCTGAAGAAACCTTATACTTATATAAAGGTACGATCTTTTACTAAATGCGTAAACTGGGCATACTGTTGTGTGAATACAGTCAGTTTTAAGAGTGTAGTTACAAGTTTGGCGATCATGTACGGCAGTGGTCTAAATATCAATAAACTATTCTCAATATTATTAATATTTAAAGCAATACGTTTAACCTTATTGAATGTTTAACCTCGGCTCGTAACGCATGTCTGTGGTGAAAACATTACTGCATGTTGGTCTTCGGGTCGACCAAAAAGCACATATGTTAAACATTTTGTGTAGTTTTAAGTGTGTGAATTGTGCTATGGTGGTGAAGGATGGTATTGTTTGCATGCTGTGGTAGTGATTGTCCTGAGGAAGAGACGGGTACGACTCGAAACCGGTAGACATAAAAATCTCGATGAGTGGTTATATACTGATATTACAAACATTTTTGTAAAAAAATAAATAAGTATTAATAAACTGTTTATTATTGTTACTTTGAGCTTTATGCTTACCTTTAACTCAAAATTACTACAGTATCGAACAGATTAATTGACACAAACCTTTTAATTTTTATTTTTTTAAATCTCATCGAAGATGAAGAAGAATATGGAAGTCTGGGCATTTTCGGGGCTGACGACCGTCATAGGCTGTTCATTACACATGTGTAACATTCACTAATTCTACATATTATTGACAACCACATTACTCAAATTCTTGGAAGTTCTATATATATATATATATATATATATATATATATATATATATATATATATATATATATATATATATAAATATATATATATATATATATATATATATATATATATATATATATATATATATATATATATATATATATATATATATATATATATATATTTATTATTTTTTTATATATATAATATATATTTATATATATGCATATATATATATATTATATATATATATATATATATATATATATATATATATATATATATATATATATATATATATATATATATATATATATATATATATATATATATATATATATATATATATATATATATATATATATATATGAACCAATTTAGAAATATTGTTTTTGAATCACTAGTACATCACTAGAGACATCTATTGGTGAGATGAAAAATCTAAAAAATACAAATTCCAATGTAAATTCAAAAAAAAAATATTGCGGGCAGATACACGTCTGGTCCCTTGCGCAGTTGGTCGCTTTCTGAATTAAATGATTGCTAGTTCAGCCTTGAGGTTAAGTCAGGTGAGATTTCTACAAATCATCATGTAAACACGTATGGAATCCTAGCCCAGACACCCTTAAATATATCATTATAATACACAGAATTTACTCCATGGCTTTTATGAGCATAGTTATACCAATGTGGTCTTAAAGCACATACGAATATGAAATATTTTCATGTGTAATTGTTTACGACTTCAGAAGCATCTCAAATTTAATGCTTAGATTTAGTATATCATGTCAGTAATCTAAATTCCACGTACTAATAGCTTGACATTCCGCCACCTTCGAGATCATAAACTTCACCCCTAAAATGTGTCTTGTTGGGCCGTTATTAGTCCCGGAGAAAATGTGAGGCCTCTTTCGCGACGCCATTAGGGCCCTGATGAAGGATCGGGACCCCTATGCTCATTATATTACCAAAGGGAAGACCTATGACCTCCGCGGTGAGGTGTGGTGAAGTACAACATAATAGCCTAGAAACAGGGATGAAAATTCCGGGTTGATTATTTCAAAACCTATGTTCAAGCCAAATAAATACTTGACAAATTTCTAAACTGGTGGCACCACAATCAGCCATGTTAAGTCGAGACACCTATAATATTTCAAGATCTTTAATTTGTCAATAAAAAAAATGAAATATGTTTATTTTAAACCAAATATTATAACAATATTTTGAGTGTGTCCAAATACTTGTTCACAAAATCTGGATTATCTCCAATTACAGGAGTTATTTTCATATTATTTTTTGACATCTCATCAAAGATGAAGAAGAATATGGAAGTCTGGGCATTTACGGGCATCTCACCAATAGATGTCTCTAGTGGAGTTCTAGTGATTCAAGAACAAGGTTTCTAAATTGGTTCATATATACAGAACTTCCAAGAATTTGAGTAGTGTGGTGGTCAATAATGGGTAGAATTGGTGAATGTTACACGTGTGTAAAGTGATCACTTAAACCAGCCTATAAGGGCGGCAGCCCCGTAAATGTCCAGACTTCCATTTTCTTCTTCATCTTTGATGAGATGTCAAAAAATAAAATATTATAATTTTTTTTATATTCTTGGGTAATTCTTCTTAAATGTGAAAAGTCATAAATCACTTGATAATTTTGGTCGGTTAGAAGAAATTGGTTGATACAATTATATAATGTTAAAACAAATTATAGCTATAACCTTGTTTTGTTGGTAGTTGAAACATACGTTTTTGCTAAAACTTTTAAAATACTTCATTATTTTTTTTCACACTTAATAAAAAAAGATTAAATAAATTCACAATATTTTGAATGTTGTATGTACGCACGCACACACACACACACACGCGCGCGAACACACGCACACGCACACACACAAACACACAAACACACACACACACACACACACACGTACACATACACACACACACACACACACTTAATTTGCCCTTGATTAAGCTGATTATTGAGGATAACAAATATTTGTATTTAAACAAATAAGATTTATATGTTTGTACTCAAAACTTTACACCGCCTCCGTTAGTGTAATGGTCAGCGCGCTCGGCTACCGTTCTGGAGGTCCCGGGTTCGATTCCCAAGAAGGGTAAAATAAATATAAGTGATTTCTTCACTTTAATATTTATTCAATATTACCCTGGACTGGTAGCTGCAGCGGAGGGCTGATCACTTTTCCTTCATGTGTAAACGATCAAGATAACTCTGCGTTTATATGACGCAGTGCCCTATGCACCATTGGGGTGCGGATAAGGGTTTTATTATTATTATTACTCAAAACTTTAAAATGTCCATAATTATGTGATACATTTAAGAACGCCTTTGTTGAAAAAGTAAATTTTACTCTTTTAATGATTTTAAGTTGGTGTAATATTTTCCGCGGCAGTTTTATTCCCGCCGATTAGAGTGTTTAATTAAAATAAAAAATATGGCCCCTTAAATCATCCCCGGGATTTGTAATTAAAACCAATTTATTTCCCATTTATAACAATTTGTGCTACAAGGCGCTCATTACGCCTACCCCGTACAGGGAAGACTATGAAAATAATTGCAAATTTTCTAAATCATCACCTAATAAAGACGGTCCATTTTGTGAAGCCCGTTCGCGTAAAGCTTCATTCCTTAATTTATCGCTAACCTTTACAAATTACACCTAAAGATTCGTTATTTTGATGTACATTTAATTTTAAATGAATTGTGTAGTATTTTGAATGCGTAATATAAGTTTTATTCATTTCTAACTAACTAACTAAACTACGCTTGGATGGCTTGTCTCTGGCCAATATCTGTACCCGACGGATTCTCCAGTTCTTTGGACACGTTGCGCGTGGCAACGAGGATAGCCTGGAACGACTAGTTGTGATCGGTAGCCTGGAGGGAAAGAGAGGAAGAGGAAGATCCCCACACGATGGACCGATCAAATTAAGGCAGCAGCAGGCACCTCAGTGGTTGGAGCGCTACGTGCAGCGCAGTCAAGGGATAACTGGAGAAGAGTCATTGCTTCTGCAAGGGTCACAACCCTCAGCAATGAGGATTAAGACGGAGAAGAAGAATTAACTAACCATCACGCTACTTCCTCACAAGGGTAGGCAGAGAGAATAGAGCGCCACACCACTCTGTCCTTGCAAAGATTCTTCGCCTTTCCACGTTCATGCATCTCCTCATACATACCCGCCGATTATTACGACTCCTAACCTGACCACTTTCAAGTATTTGGCATACCTGATCGTGCCATGTTTTTCTCGGTCTTCCTCTGCTTCTTTTCCCACTAACATTCGTCTCATAAATTTGTTTTACCGTTCTTTCCTCACTCATTCGTTCTACGTGTCCAAACTATCTCAACACACATTTCTTAATTTTATCGATAATGCTTATCTCAGCTTTGCATTCCTTCCTTATTTCCTTATTTATTTCAGTTTTTTATTATTATTTATGTCTCAACAGAGATATTTCCTTAATATATCGGTCAACGTAACTAATAACATCCAAAGATTCATTATTTTAATGATTTTTTTATTATTTTAAATTGTATAATATTTTAAATGTGTGTAGGCGGGTAGCTACTGCTACTACCAAGTTGGCAACACTGAATTATACGAATTCGCCACGGAGATTCCCGAGCGGATTCAACAAAAGCGGCAAACCGAAGCGCGGAGACCGAGATTCGCCTGCATCGCTTGATTGCTGAAGGACGTATATTTTAGCTTCATATTTAATTCAAAGTTCCATAATCAATTAGATAAATTATAATAGTTAATATCAATAGTAATTAAAGTGTAAGAATTTATATCAATTAACAAACTGTAAGTAAGCATTTCTTTTAAATATCCTATTCTGGCTCCCCGTTTTAATAACACACACGCACGAGGTGGCTAAATGTGTAATGAAAGTTTGTAGGAGGAATTAGTTATTTATTTCAAGTTTTTTTTTTATTGATTACATAGATGATTCCTAAATTTATCTCTAACTTTTACTTATTATATTAATAGATTTATTATTATTTTTATACATTTTTTAAAAAATGTTATACTTAAATGTTTTATTTTTAGTATTATTTTTTTTAGTAGAGTTGTGTATTTATTATTTACACAGCTATTTAAATTTCATACTATTTCAGTGAGCCTAAGCGGCTCATTATTGGAAATAGGGATCAAATTGTGTTCGAACCGTGAAACTCTGACTTAAGAGTCCGCGACACTAACCACGGTACCACAAACCGACACATTCGCCCTTTTCAAAAATATCTATAAATTAATTATTTTGATAAACATTTAATTTTAAATGAATTTCGTAAAATATTTTGAACTCGTTTTATAAGTTTCTATTACAAATAATTTATATCTGATTTCTTTATATAGATGAACACGTCCTTAGGTACAAATATAGAAGTCTGGGTGTTAACAGAGTTCGCGGTTTAAAATGAGATGATTTTATACTTTGAGTGATCGCTTTATACACCATTCTACACATGATTGATAGCCACAGAAGTTGTGTTTATGCTTCAATTGAAAAGATAACTAACCTGCATATAAGACTAGAATGTACAATCAGTTGCAGGAAATACATGTTCGTTTCGCATGAAATATAAAATGTGGACAGATTTTTCAAAAGTACAACTAAAAACTATTCATAAAATGACCTTAAAATATTTTATTATCTTTAATTTGAAGCACAATTAGAGAGTCGATACGCCATCGTTAGAAGCGCCGAAAACTGAACATTTGTCGCTACTGAATTGTAGTTTAGTATATTATTTTTTGACATCTCATCAAAAATGAAGAAGAATATGGAAGTCTGGGCATTTACGGGGCTGACGACCGTCAGAGGCTGGTTTAAGTGATCACTTTACACACGAGTAACATTCACCAATTCTACCCATTATTGACAACCACATTACTCGAATTCTTGGAAGTTCAATATGTATGAAACAATTCAGAAACATTGCTATTGATTCACTAGAACTTTACTAAAGACATCTATTGGTGAGATAGAAAAGAAGCTTTTTTACTGAGCAGAAACTCATATCAATATGTGAGGTCCGAATCCTGGATTATAATCACATACATGAAAAACGCCAGAAAATGTCATTTTCATTTTTATTATTTAAGCTTATAATTTGACTAGATAATTTATTTACAACATTTTGAGTGTGTCCAAATACTATTTCACAAAATCTGGATTATCTCTAATTACAGGAGTTATTTTCATATTGTCGAAAAATTATATAAAAATAACTCCTGTAATTGGAGATAATCCAGATTTTGTGAACAAGTATTTGGACACATTCAAAATGTTGTATGTAGTTTAGTAGCCTAACATTGGTAGACCCTTTTACCAGCAAAGACATTAAGTGGAATCAAAGGTCTTGGAAACACTAAATATGTATAGCTGGTTAAACTTTATTGCGGGTCATTATATTAATTGCGAAATATATCTGGGCGAAGGCAGCGGGTTGAATAATAAAATTGAAATTGCTAAAATAATGGGTGAATTTTCCATAAAATAACATGAAATAAATGGCAATAACATTTCACTCAACTCTGCAATTTATTCCCATTACTTTGGGTAGTAAAATATTTGGTTGATTGACAATTCAGGTCACATACATATTTAGATAAAATAGTATTTATTTTTTAATTTAAGTTTTACACGGTAAAATGTCAAATCAACAATTAAAGGTCAATTAATTTTAATTTAGAAAATTGGTAAAGTTGTTGCAAGATTTTAGGGGTTCTGATTCCCGGCCGGGTTGTGACTTTGTGCGTTGCTAATTAAAATTTAGCTCCTTACCTTAATGCAGAATTGTTCTAAGTGCAAATTATGGTAAAATAAGGTTATTTCTCCGGAGTAATTAACGGAATAAATATGATTTGAGTACTGAAATATCCCATGTAAGAAATTAAAAATGTAATTCGCTCACTCTTTTCAACAACGTCATAAATTAAAAAAAAATTAATTTTTCAGGAGATCGTTTGTAATGTTAAAAATATAAAACAATGTATTAAAAATAAATATCAAGACACTTTTTGAACTTTTTACTGTGCAACAGATCTTTTTTGGGAAAACCTGAATGTCATTCACAAATTGTTCCAACAAAATTATTGAAATAAATTCGCTTTATTGTAGTGTCTACTATTGTAGTGTAACTCTATTGTAACTTTGTAGTGTAGTAGTGTAACTCTATTGTAGTGTAACATTGTCGCGTAACTCTATTGTAACTTTGTAGTGTAGTAGTGAAACTCTATTGTAACTTTATAGTGAAGTAGTGTAACTCTATTGTAGTGTAACTTTGTAGTGAAACTCTATTATAACTTTGTAGTGTTGTAGTGTAACTCTATTGTAGTGTAACTTTGATTTCATTCATTAATGATTACAGTAAAATCCATCCGTTTTTTATTTAAGTTTTACGTAGTAAATACCACTATTTCTCAAAAACTATTGAGACACGTGCTTCGATGCATATTCCGCATACCGTGTTTAATGATGCGAAATGCAACGAAACACGTAACACAATGTATTTTAAGAAAAAGTGGTATTTACTAAATAAATTTTAATTTAAAAAGAGAAAACTTTGACTTTACAAATATAAAACAAATAGAAAACAATGTTTAAAAAATAAATATCAAGACACTTATTGAACTTTTTACTGTGCAACAGATCTTTTTAGGTAAAACCTAAATGTCATTCACAAATTGTTCCATCAACATTCACCTTATACATTTATTTTACTGTTCTTTCTTTAATTATTCGTTCCAAATCTAGAAACCATCTCAAAACACCTTTCTTAAATTTATCGATAATGCTTATCTCAGCCTTGCATTCTTTCCTAATATCATTATTATATCATGTATAATGTAAGGTGGTAAAAATGTATGATGAGATGCCTTAATTTGAATGAAGAATGAAAAGAATTTAAAAATAAATGTTTTATTTATTGTAAGAAAATGTAAATATATCGTAGTCATACAGGAGAAAGTGACCAAGTGCATTTGTTTACAAAAACGTGATCCTTGACTATTTGATATCCTACTAGCTTAATATTGCCCTGAAAAAATCCCAAAGGATTTCAAACTTGGAAGTATAATATATTGACTTGCTGAAAATGACTAACTGCATTGATGTTTATTTTCTTGCCAAGCAAAAGTGACTTAATTGGCCCTCCTGAACATTTTACGTTTTGTCAGTTGGTCACTTTCTCCTGTACGACTACGATATATATTGTTAAATTAAGTGTAAATATTATTGTCTACTAAAACAAGGCAACTGAAGAAATAAACCATAAAAATAAAACACCTCCCCTCAAACATCATACATTGTTTTGCCGTATGTAAGAGTTCGCATTTCGACTATACTTTTATTATTATCTATATTTTTTGTTCAAAGGAATAACCCACAAGGCTTCTTTCTTCAGATGCTTGTCTGCAGGTAGGTTAGTAAGGATACGCAAGGTAAACGTTAAAAATACACCACAAACACCCAGACTAATTGAAAATGAATCTTTCTTGAATTTATTTTGCACTTGGCGGGAATCGAACCCACGAAGCCAGTTTTGCTGTCAAGCGTCTACCCAACTACGCCACGGCGCCTGAATGTAATGTAAGATATTTATTGTAACTGCAGACAGTTAGTAGAATTCCATATTGAATTGTTGGGTAATTTATTCAAAATTAAACTAGGTTTATTGGATTGAATTCTACATTTATTTATGTATATGTTAATATATAAAATATAATAAAACCCTTATCCGCACCCAAAAAGGTGCATGGGGCACTGTGTCATATAAACGCAGTGTTATCTTGATCGTTTATACATGAAGGAAAGGTGATCAGCCCTCCGCTTCAGGTACCAGTCCATGGTAATTTTGAATAAATATTACAGCGAAAAAATCACTAATATTTATTTTACCCCCCTTGGGAATCGAACCCGGAACCTCCAGAACGGTAGCCGAGCGCGCTGACCATTACACTACGGAGGCGGACAATATATGTTAATACGTGACGCATTTCGTCTTATTAATACATTATCAAACACAGAAACGACAAACAGATAAGACGAAACGCGTCACGATTAACATATACATAAATAAATGTAGCATTCAATCCAATAAACCTTGTTTAATTTAGGATATATTACCCAACAATGTAATGTAAGATAATAATAATAATAAACCCTTATCCGCACCCCAATGGTGCATAGGGCACTGCGTCATATAAACGCAGTGTTATCTTGATCGTTTACACATGAAGGAAAGGTGATCAGCCCTCCGCTTCAGGTACCAGTCCAGGGTAATATTGAATAAATATTACAGTGAAAAAATCACTCATATTTATTTTACCCCCTCTGGGAATCGAACCCGGGACCTCCAGAATGGTAGCCGAGCGTGCTGACCATTACACTACGGAGGCGGACAAGATAGCTGAAAAAAAAAATTCACCACTCAAACGTCTATAATACATTATTTTGCTGCACATTGAAAGATCAAATTTGAAACATTATTTATTTATTTAATTTTATATTTTTCATTTATCATTTCAATATTTAAATAACACCCTTTTTACATCCTTCCTTCTCCAAAGCACAGCGCAGGGCTTGTTACAAGACGCAGCGGAGGGCTGCTTCAGGTGAAGTGATAGCATTAGTCGAGAGTGTGTCACCTCTGGGCCCATTAATTACCGGCCCGCTCCAAATTAATACATTAATTGACAATATAACTAATGATGATTTATCACTGGCCCCCGGGGGTCGGACAAGTGGGGGGATGCAGCCCCTCTTCCCCGAGGAGTTGATCATTTTTACTAAGTGCTCGCGACACAGTTAACCTTTTAATGGTTCATCCCTTATATTTATCAAAAACAATATACGGAAATATGTTTAATTGAAGTAAGCTTTATTTAATATATATATATATATATATATATATATATATATATATATATATATATATATATATATATATATATATATATATATATATATATATATATATATATATATATATATATATATATATATATATATATATATATATATAAATATACATATATATATATATATATATATATATATAATATATATATATATATATATATATATATATATATATATATATATATATATATATATATATATATATATATATATATATATATATATATATATATATAAATATACATATATATATATATATATATATATATATATATATATATATATATATATATATATATATATATATATATATATATATATATATATATATATGAAGACTATAATTTAAAAAAATGTATAGATGTTTTATGTTAATTTATATTTAAGAATTTTAATATCTTAATAATATCTTATAAAAGTTTTGTTGGAATTGTTTGGTATTGCTATCCGATTTCAAGAAAAACGGGTCTTTAGATATCTAGAAAAATTACAAATAATAAAACAATATCAAAAATGACTTACCCATAATAAATAACCAACTAAATTTAACTTCGAGTCCACTTATGAAGATATTCTTATTGAGATACATTTGTATTCTTTCTCTCTTTCAAAATTTTGTTTTCATACAAATGTCAAATTATAATAATTTTATTTTAATGACTTGACGATGGAATGATTTTCCGAAACCGGTAGTCACGAATAAGTGTTTACAAAAGTGGTATTACACAAAGTAAACAATGGATGATAAGGAGAGTGTTTTATTACCATACTAAGTTATCAATGCTATTAAAATACATTTTTTGAAAATTTTTTATACCTAAATTAACATATAATAGTTTTATTCAATGTGTTGTTTTACAATTAACACGTATAACAGGCATTTAATTTATAATAAGAATTTTTATAACTTATACAAGTTATGTTGAAATCGTTTAGTGTTGCAATAGATTTCAACAAAAAGTGGTGTTTACCAAGTGAAATTAAAAATTCATCAAAAAAATAGTAAATAATGATCGCGGACATATGTATATCTCCATTTTAGTTATCACAAACCATTTATATCTGTGTTATTAGTATGAGTACTTATCAATCAATTTTGAGATACTCCATCCCTCCCATTCTCTCTTTGTCTCTCACACATATCGCTCACTCCTTTCAAGAACGTCATAAATCAAAAAACTTGGTTTTTCAGGAGAACGTTTTTAAAGTTTAAAAATATAATACAATGTATTAAAAATACATATCAAGCCACTTATTGAACTTTTTACTGTGCAACAAATCTTTTTAGGTAAAACCTGAAGGTTTTTTTTCCGTTTGAAAAATAATTAGTATATTTAAAAAACTAATTAAACAAAACATTTTCTTCAAAATGCAAAAACAACACTTTCTGCCCTGTAGCGGGTAAATATTAAGTTAAAAATATGCCTCTTTTGCTGGGATATAGCACATTTTCTGGGCATTCCGAAAACGTGCTCAACTAAAAATTGACGATTTTTGATTTATGACGTTCTTGAAAGGAGTGAGCGATATCTGTTGTTCTTTTTTTTTAAAGAAGTGTAACTCTTTCACGTGTACGGTGTTGCACGCACATTTTTTATACCAAAGAGTTTTATTTGAATCATATGTTTACAGTCATTGGGCTACAAAAGAAACGGGCATCCGCTGGCAGTGACCTAATATTAGCTAATTTCCTAGTTAAAGCAGCACAATCGGTACCAAACGTTGAAGTTTCCCATCATAATTGCCAAACAACTGATCATTTACACAAAATGTGCCAAATCATTCCAACAACGTTGTTTCCTCATTATACAGTTCACGCATGCATGTGATAAGGCCCCTTTTAGAAGTGTTGATTAATTATACCTTATTTACAAAGCCAATTCAAAGAATTTTAGTTTGGCTGCAGTATTCTGAGACTAGAGTTAATTTTTAGCAGGGGTTGAGAGGGAATGATACACTTATATCAGAATGGGAACGAGCGGGCTACATATCCAGACCACACATAGGAAGATGTGGAAGAAATCTGGAGTAGCGACCAAGAACTGGGTTGGAATTACAGTGAAAAATTACGCCTCAATGTAGTGTCTACTATTGTAGTGTAACTCTATTGTAACTTTGTAGCGTTGTAGTGTAACTTCGTAGAGTAACTCTATTGTAACTTTGCAGTGTAATAGTGTAACTCTATTGTAGTGTAACTTTGTAGTTTATGTATTCATTTTAAAACAAACACGGATTTCTTGAGTCTACTAAGTTGTATTTTATTAACAAAAACATATAAAAAATTATATTGTGACAATTGTTTCGCCTTGTTAGGGCATTATCAAACGAATGCTTTTCGAACAAGACATTCGTTTGATAATGCCCTAACAAGGCGAAACAATTGTCACAATATAATTTTTTATGTGTTTTTGTTAATAAAAAAACAACTTAGTAGACTCAAAAAAATGTGTGTTTGATTTAAAATTAATACATAAATTAAAATGGAGTTCTGCAAATTAAACGCCAAATCAATAAATAACTTTGTAGTGTAACTCTATTGTAACTTTGTAGTGTAGTAGTGTAACTTTATTGTAACTTTGTAGTGTAAAAGTGTAACTCTATTGTAACTTTGTATGTTGTAGTGTAACTCTATTGTAGTGTAACTTTGATTTAATTAATTAATGATTACAGTAAAATCCATCCGTTTTTTATTTAAGTTTTATGTAGTAAATACCACTATTTCTTAAAAGTTATTGAGACACGTGCTTCGATGCATTCCGCATACCGTGTTTAATGATGCGGAATGCAACGAAACACGTAACACAATGAATTTTAAGAAATAGTGGTATTTACTGGGTAAATCTTAAATTAAAATGAGAATACTTTGACTTTACTTCATGATTTTTGTATCTTTCTCTCAGTATTATCAGAAAATTAATGATACCGATTGGAAAATTGATGAATTCTTTCTTTTCCGAATAAAGTTATCTTTAGCGTGTGGAAAAACGTTAATTGATATAATTTTAAATTTACTTCCTGTTGTTGATAAATATATTCCTGAAGGGACTCGTAAACTATACGTACAAAATATGTGTAAGACTGAACTCACGCGTACATTGTCATGAGATTAATGATATCCATATGTAAGAATTGCAAAAATTTGAGTAGTGTGGTTGTCAATCATAATGGTGATATTTTACATCTGTGTAATGTGATAACTTAACCAGCATATAATCTTTTTTGACATCCCATCAAAGATGAAGAAGAATATGGAAGTCTGGGTATTTACGGGGCTGACGACCGTCAGAGGCTGGTTTAAGTGATCCTTTACACACGTGTAACATTCACCAATTCTACCCATTATTGACAACCACACTACTCAAATTCTTGGAAGTTCTATATATATGAACCAATTTAGAAACCTTGTTCTTGAATCACTAGAACTTCACTAGAAACATCTATTGGTGAGATGTAAAGAAGCTTTTTATTAAGCAGAAAATCTTATATTAGTATGTGAGGTCCGAATCCTGGATTATAATCATACGCATATGTATAAGCTTAACATCATATGATAGCCTATAAACCCTGTAAATGCCCAGACTTCCATATTCTTCTTTATCTGCGTTGAAATGTCAAAAATATAAAAATGCAAGGGTAAGATAAGTATTACATGTAAAATTAATTATGAGATCGTTTGTGGAACGAATGTGTGAGAGTAAGAACGGTATACATAGTGAGGCGAACGTAGTTGGAAATAGAAGCAGTGGAAGATCGAGGACTTGGCATGATCTAGTTCTTCAATGTTAAAACGTGTACCTTTTATTCTTAATATGATTAATATTTAAAGCATTTACTCTGTGGTTAGTCATTTTTACTTATTTTTTTTACAAAATTTTTAATAATATTAGTATATAACCACTGACCGAGATTTTTATGTCTACCTGTTTCGAGACGTACCCTCGTGCATGTTTAACCTCGGCTCGTAACGCATGTTTGTGTTGAAACCTTTAGTGCATGTTGGTCTTCGGGTCGACCAAAAATCGCATGTGTTTGACATTTTGTGTAGTTTTGAGTGTGTAAATGGAGCTATGGTGGTGAAGGGTGGTATTGTTTATTTAAACATCAGTTAAAATCTAAGCGTGATATTTTTAATGGTATTCGCAAGTATAAATCTAGCATAGGTAGGCTGTAGAGCAAACAATGACTTGACTGAAACGTTTGGTTGAGGTAGCGAAATTTTTGAATACACAATGAGGCCAAAAAAATCCAAGGTATAGCGGTATTTTAATGTGTTTCTGAAATGATAAGTTCTTTCCATTCGAGGTTTTGTGTTATTTACACATGATGAGGTAAAAAGAAATAAGGATGGCTGTGTGTATTACATTGATATAAGTCATTCGTGAAAACGGGTTTCATTTTGTTAAAGTAGATTGGTAATCATTTGAAAAAAAATGTTTTTATAAGACACAATCCCAGATAGCCAATACGAACGTAAATCGTGTAGTGGGTACTTTGGATTAGAAAATCATTCGTATTAACGAAAAAAAATGAAATTTCGGTTAACGAAAATGCTCTTTATTTTACAAATTCATTTTGGTACTGAATGAATAATTGGAAAATTTAACATGTTTTTTATTAATTGATTTGGCAGTCACTTTGTGATAATACCATTATATTGAAGTTTTACTTAGTAAATACCGCTATTTCTTATAATCTATTGTGACGCGTGTTTCGATGCATTCCGCATCATTTTCAAACACCGTATGTGAAGCTAAGTTTAAATTTTAGAGTTGTATCCTTGGGACGTTGAAGGATCAAGTGGGGTAGGAGCTGTTTCTTTTTTTAAAATTTATTTTTACTCTTTATTTTTTCCAGTTGACCTGACGATGGAATGGTTATTCCGATACCGGTTGTTATGAAGGAGTATTTATAAGAAGAGTTTTCTGTGTTACAATGTTAGTGGGATAATGTTATGGATCTTTTTAAAGTGTATTATTTTAAGAATTGTCAGGTAATAAATCCAAAATAAAACAAAGTTTTTGTTGGATTGAATTCTACATTTATTTATGCATATCTTAATACGTGACGCGTTTCGTCTTCGTGGGACATTATCAAACACTTTAGAGTGTTTGATAATGTCCTAAGAAGACGAAACGCGTCACGTATTAAGATATACATAAATAAATGTATAATTCAATCCAACAAAAACCTTGTTTTATTTTGGATATATTACCCAACAATTCAATATGGAATTCTACCAACAATCTGCAGTTACAATAAATAAATAATTTTAAGAATTCAGTGTAATAATGTACACATGCTTATTATATTTTCACAAACGCTATTCCGTCGGTATTTCGTCAAATTTACAAGCGCCTAAACAAACCTGACACGATGTCATGTCTGAGGCATGATAAAATTAAAAACATTGATTGATGGGTAACAAATATTTAATAACATAATTTCCCACAAGGTTCTAAAGACCATGACAAATTGCTCTTACTTTCCGCGGAATTTAAACTCGCGGGGGGTATTGTTGTCAGGGGATGGGCTGGGGGAGGGTGGGCAGGGGGTGGATTAGGGGTGGGGGCTAATTTGTTTCGAATATGCCCGATCATGCCGCGGCGCGGAAAGTTTCCCTGTCGCGGCATACTGATTCGGGATACTGGAAGAAAAACGGTCGCGGATTCCCGACAAACATTCTTGAGATGGTTTTGATTTTGTCGAAAGTAAAACAATTCCGGGAGGGGTCCTTACGTATACATTAGCGATATCCCGACACATCATGCCATGTTTGGTCGATGTGCAAGTTAGCTAGCCTACCCTACACTCGTATGCCGAAGCAAAATATTTCGAATTGAACTTCGATCGAACTTTCAAATCAACTGGATCAAACATAATACGTTTTAATTCACATCTCATTTTGATGTGAATTAAAACATATATAAAACTTCTTTGGATGAAGAAGAATATGGAAGTCTGGGCATTTACGGGGCTGACGACCGTCATAGGCTGGTTTAAGTGATCACTTTACACAGGTGTAACATTCACCAATTCTACCCATTATTGACAAGCACACTTCTCAAATTCTTGGAAGTTCTATATATATGAACCAATTTTGAAACGCTATTCTTGAATCACAGAAAATTCACTAGAGACATATATTGATCAGATAAAAAGAAGCTATTTATTAATCAGAAACGGTTTTATTAGTATTTGAGGTCCGAATCCTGGATTATAATCACACACATGAGAAATGACTAAAAATATCATTTTCATGTTTATTATTTTAGCTTATAATTTGACTGGTTGAATCATTTAAAGTGTGTCCACATACTTGGTCACAAATCTGGATTATCTCCAATTATAGGAGTCATTTTTCATTTTATTTTTTGATGTCAAAAATAATATGAATGATTTTTTAAAACATGTACTGTTATTATAGAACGCGTTTCATATGACGAATGTTTCGCACAACGAATTTGCTCCTAGAACGAATCAATAACGTTATGCGAGGCATTACGGTACAATAGTTAATATTGAATACGGCATCCCTCAACTATTTTTAATGATTATTTTTTTCATAACGCACTTATACTTTTTATCACAGTAACGGAATAAAATATTCCACGGGATGTTTTGACAGGGGTGGTTTTTTCTCCCTCCCTTATAGAGACGTAATATTCATTTGATACACTTTGAACCACTTCGCAGTCCATAGATTTTCCGAGAGCCATCGAAGGGTATTTCCCGTTAGGAGGGATTTGATAAATCGTCTGTGGTTGGTAGTGAAGGATTGGTAGGGCTAAGGGTGGGGGCGCGAGGGGGGAAGAGGGGACAAGACGGCATTCTTACATTAAAAGTCTCAAAAATATCTTCTTTCAATAATATTTTCGGGGTGAAATTTGAAAATAGGGCTGTAAAAAAAACACACCGAAAAAGTAAGTAGGTACTCGTCTTTTTTGTCTTCTTTTGATCCTTATACGCACACAGGTGCATAGGGCACTCCATTGTTTTGACGTAGTGTTATCTTAATCGTTACTTAAATGGTAATATAAGCAATCCTGTGCTTCAGATATTAGTCCAGGATATTACTTAATAAAATTTATAGTGAAAATCTCACACATTTATTTTGACCATCTACGTAGGAAGAGTCTGTAGGGTTGTGGTCTCGTGGTTACTGTTGCAGACTCTTGAGCTAGAGTTTCTGGGTTCGAACCCACTCAACCACTTTTTGTTACCTATTTTTAATAATGAGCCGCTCACAGAAGTACAATACTATGAAATTGGAGAATTTTTGTGAATAATAAAAACACAAATATTTATTATTGGATTCGGCAGTCACTTTGTGGTAAAATCTATCCATTTTTAATTAATGTTTACTTAGTAAACACCACTATTTCTTAAAATCTACTGTGACACGTGTTTCGATGCATTCCGCAACATTTTCAAACACGGTGTTTGAAAATGATGCGGAATGCATCGAAACACGTGTCACAGTAGATTTTAAGAAATAGTGGTATTTACTAAGTAAAACATTAATTAAAAACAAATATTTATCTTTAAAAAAAGTGTGAAATTAAAAAAAGAATAGCAGGAATTATAAGGGTATTTAGGATTGGATATCTGAATAAGCTTGTTTTTTTATTAAGAAACGACTAAAAATTGGTATGAATCCAAGGTTTAAAAAAAATAAATTTTTTCTACATCTGGGTTGTGTTGTGATTACTGATTACCGACTAAACTTAAAAATAAGTTGATTTTTTACTTCATCTGACAGTACAAATAAATTATTTATTTGTACTTTTGCTATCGTATTCCACCAAAAAATGTACCGTCATATAATACGACGAGAAAAATAATCAACGATGAATAAAAAACATCTTCCATAAGAAACACATGTGCAGGCTATATTGAAAAATAAAAAACATTTTATTATTACGGCAGTAAAATTAAAGCGATCCTTCTTTATGTACACGTACAGTATGTACGCTTTAAAAGTAAATAAAGGGAGGAGTATTGAAGAAGATTTTCTTGACAGTTTTTTCGGGTTATTATGCTAAGCGTCGTTCGCAATTTTTTCAATCAGCAAATAATATTTATATATATTTTATCGTATGGAAAAAATACGGATAAAAATAGAAAATCAAAGTAAAAACCATAAAAAAGGAGAGAGATGAGTATTTTTATCGATATCAAAGGGAAATAATACATAAATCAAATTTATTGCCATTGCTAACTAATACTTTTGCCTATTTTCTGGCAAAACACACTCAATACTAAACATTGCTTACGTCAGACAGCATAGTTATTTATTTATAGCAGTTATTTTCATTAATGAAAATAACTCTTATAATTGGAGATAATCACGATTTGTGAACAAGTATTTGGACACACTTTTAATGTTATAAATAAATTAAATGGTGAAAGTATAAGCTAAAATAATAAAAATGAAAATGATGTTTTCTGGCGTTTCTCATGTATATGATTATAATCCAGGATTCGGATCTCACCAGGATCGGAGTTTCTGTTTAGTAAAAAAACATCTTTTCATCTTACCAATATATGTCTCTAGTGAAGTTCTAGTGATTCAAGAACAATGTTTCGAAATTGGTTCATATATTATATATAGAACTTCCAAGAATTTAAGTAGTGTGGTTGTTAAAAATGGGTAGAATTGGTGAATGTTACACGTGTGTAAAGTGATCACTTAAACCAGCCTAAAACGGTCGTCAGCCCCGTAAATGCCCAGACTTAATATTCTTCTTCATCTTTGATGAGACGTCAAAAATAATATTCTTTTTATTTTGAAAAATTTCAATTGTATTACGTGTACGGTGTTGCGCACGCTTTTTTGTGCTTTCGAAAGATTCCATTCCGTTCCTATTGCTGAAACTGACGTAAAATATCTTGTCCGTCAGAGCTTCCACACAAAGCTCCGCGGCTGCGATGGTAGGCGTCGCGGCGCGTACGTCGCGTCTCGCCTCGAGCCCAGAAAACCGGCGATTCATTCACTTAGCTCTCCCTACGAACGAAAGTGAATGACAGTGACATTTTTATTATTTGTATAACACACATACATGACAGAGCTTATTACGGAAAACATATATTAAAGTATTATTATGTGTCTACCATGTGCTACCAGATTTCATGAAATATTAATACATATTATTTTTTGACATCTTAAAATAGATTAAGAATAATACGGAAGTCG
>NW_028280803.1:967500-1080000 GCF_059751285.1 Brachycentrus maculatus
GATGGCTCTTGTGAACACTTGTGTACAACGTCATGAGATTAATGATATATTTATAGGAGTTCTAAAAAGATAAAAAGTGTGGTTGTCAATCATGGGTAGAATGGTGAAAGTTTCACGTGTGTAAAGTGATTGCTTAGCTAGTTTATGATAGGCGTAAGCCCTGTAAATATATTTATACTATATTATACCATATTCTTCATCACAATGAAAATATTTGATCATATTTTAAAAAATACACATAAATTAGGATTTTTTGAGAGGCTGAATGATAATCTTTGCCGGGCCACTAATATAAACCATCGATCGATTAGCAGACTGCCACGATTCATTATTTGAAATATAAATTACCCATCGTATTTCAGACATTTTGAGTGTGTCCTAATACTTGTTCACAAAATCTGGATTATCTCCAATTACAGAAGTTATTTTCATATTATTCTTCGACATCTCATCAAAGACGAAGAAAAATAAAGTGATCAATTAACCAGCCTATGACGGTCGTCAGCCCCGTAAATGCCCAGACTTCCATATTCTTCTTCATCGTATTTCCGACATTTTGAGTGTGTCCAAATACTTGTTCACAAAAACTGGATTACCTCCAATTACAGAAGTTATTTTCATATTATTCTTCGACATCTCATCAAAGACGAAGAAAAATAAAGTTATCACTTAAACCAGTCTATGACGGTCGTCAGCCCCGTAAATGCCCAGACTTCCATATTATTCTTCATCGTATTTCCACCATTTTGAGTGTGTCCAAATACTTATTCACAAAAACTGGATTATCTCCAATAACAGAAGTTATTTTCATATTATTCTTCGACATCTCATCAAAGACGAAGAAAAATAAAGTGATCACTTAAACCAGCCTATGACGGTTATCAGCCCCGTAAATGCTCAGACTTCCATATTCTTTTTCATCTTGGATCAGATGTCAATAAATAATATCATATTTCCGGTTGAAATCAAATACAGAAATGCGCGCATTCGTGTGAACGCGGCCTAAGACCGAACAGAGTAATCTGCAAACTTGTGTCCGAGTAAGGGAGTAAGTTTTTACCCGAATAAGCAGTACAGAGATATATGGGATATATCATTCACAAACAACAGCACGCGCAATTTCTGCAAGCTGTCAAAAAGTTTGTTTGGTATGTCTTGTATCATAACACTCCGGGTGATTCAACGAGCGATTTAAAATTATTCATTGCGATTACGAAATCATTAATTAAACCGCGGCTTCGAAATGGTTTATGGTATAGCTGCTGTCATCACATCGGAAACATCTGCAGTATGTTAAATTAGATAGAATTTTTTTAAATGAGTGTTATACAGGGTGGGGCACGGTCACTTCCTTTTTTGAAACTCTCGCCACAAAACGACATTTATTTCTACAACGCGTTTCTATAGCACGTTTGAAAGCAAAGGATATTAATTTTTTAGGTTAGTTTAGTGTCAATAATGTCATGGGCGCGTTTACCGTGGAGGCCTACTTTTCCTTCTGTATTATAAGTAACAAAAATCCTATTCACAACATTTTAGTTTTTCTTAATTCTTGTGCACAAATCTGTGTTTCTCCACTCAGGAGTTGTTTTATATTGAGATCTCAACATACATAGATGAATGAGAACATAGATGACTCGATATGTACCGGGCTTACGACCTATCAACGGCTAGTTTAAGTGATTAAAGATCTTTTTATACACGTCTAACATTCATCACTCTTGCTCATGAGAAATGTTCAAAATTATACGTACACTTGTATAAAATAAATGTTTTGCATGTATAAATAAATAACCCATTAAATACCTTGTTATATACTATTTATACCGTCAGTATAAATCTTTTATCCTTAATACTAACAAATGCGTTAGTCACAAGTTAGAAATAGAATTATATTATCCACTGACACTTCGTGATGGAATTGCATTTTAATATATTATTAGATTACCAGTCTGATGATGTCGGTAACGACGAAACCCGGTCGCTGGTCAAATAAAAATAAAGTGGAAAAGCTAAAAATATTGGTTTTAATCTAATAATATATTACAAGTTAGAAAGCCTGCGGCGCGCTGTCATAGTCTGTGCGCGCGATGTTTCCTTTTTTCACACATGATTTTCAGTATTACATTAAATTATCAGTACTATTCGAAATATGTTTATAAAAATTAAAATATTTTTTTTAAAAATACAATATAACCTCCAATTTGATTTGTTGAACGTTCAATTTGAAATGAAAAACCTGTATTCGGAAAATATTAAAAATATGTATAAAAATACTACAAGTTTGTTCGTAAAATCGTCCGGTTAGCGAAAAAAATGCATATCGAAGTCATGCTGGGGATATCGCGTTCCGTCCTGTACGGGAGGGTTGTCATAAAAGTTTAATGTTCCTCATTTAATAAAGGAAGACGCCTCGCGCCTCGGTGCCCCTTCGCGCTACGGTCGACACAAAGGCGGCCTGCACACAGCGCAGCGCAGCCCGCAATAACAATTAGGCGTCATTTTGCCGCGGCACAAAAAGAAAAGAAAGCAACAGAATAATAAGGCTTTGTGCTCATTAGGCGGAGATGCGCCGGTCGGGATTAGACGCGTTTAATCCTTTTAGCCGCTGCACGGAGATGCGCCCTCTCGCGAAGCTAAAAGGGAAAAGGTTGTTCTAGAGCATATATGGGCAACTGCCGGCCCGAACTACTTTATTCCGGCCCTCAACTATCTCGATGAAGGATACACAAATATGCAAACTTAAACACATTTGCGAGTAACACACTAAAAACAAAATTCGAACAAGGAAAAAAATATGAACAATTAACTCTACTCTACTCTTTAAAATCTCGACAATTAACCTTAAGCAATACCAAAGTCAATAGTCTATATATGTATATATATATATATATATATATATATATATATATATATATATATATATATATATATATATATATATATATATATATATATATATATATATATATATATATATATATATATAAACTAAAACTACTAAACTAACCATCACGCCGCTTCCCCGCAGGGGTAGGCAGAGAGAATCGAACGCCACACCACTCTGTCTTTGCAAACATTCTTTGCCTCTTCTACATTCATGCATCTCCTCATACATACCCGACGATTATTACGACTCCTGACCCGGCCGCTTTCAAGTATTTGACATACCTGATTATGCCAAGTTTTAGTATATATATATATATATATATATATATATATATATATATATATATATATATATATATATATATATATATATATATATATATATATATATATATATATATATATATATATATATATATATATATATATATATATATATATATATATATATATATATATATATATATATATATATATATATATATATATATATATATATATATATATATATATATATATATATATATATATATATATATGTATATATATATATATATATATATTTATATATATATATAAATATGTCTGCCTACGTAATGTAATGGTCAGCACGCTTGGCTACCATTCTGGAGGTCCCGGGTTCGATTCCCAGGGGGGGGTCAAATAAATATTAGTGTTTTTTTCACTGTAATATCTATATTTTGTATTACCCTGGACTGGTACCTGAAACGGAGGGCTAATCACATTTCCTTCATGTGTAAACGATCAAGATAACACTGCGTTTATATGAAGCAGTGCCCTATGAAACATTGGGGTGCGGATAAGGGTTTTAATAAAAAATGTATAATTTTTTCAAATATTGTATTTGATAATTTGGTCCGGCACTAGACTTAGAGACATAGTGATGATTCAGCTCCAGATCTAGAAAAGGTTGCATATTCCTGTTCTAGAGTGTGGGGCATATGGCGTGTGTGACACGACTTTATACGGGAGACCGCAAAGCCTGCGCTGGGGTAGGTTTGGTTTATGGCGGGGATTCTAGAATTAAGCCAGAAAAATAACTCTCAACACACAATATTTTGAGTGAGTTCGAATCATTAGTCTTAAATCTGAGTTAATCTTCTTAGGAGCTTTTGATTTCAATTTAAAAAAATAATTAATTTAATTATAATTATTTAATTATTATTTGTCCGCCTCTGTGGTGTAATGGTCAGCGTGTTTAGCTACCGTACTGGAGGTCCCGGGTTCCCAGGGGGGGTGAAAATAAATATTAGTGATTTTACACTGTAATATTTATTTAATATTACCCTGGACTGGTTCCTGAAGCGCAAGAGTGATCACCTTGCCTTCATGTAAGTAATGATTAAGATAACACTGCGTCAATTCGATGCAGTGCCCTATGCACCATTGGGTGAGGATAAGGGTTATAATAATAATAATAAATTACTTATTTATTTTTTACAAAAAGGTTAATATAATTAGTATATAGCCACTCACCGAGATTTTAACGTCTACCGGTTTCGAGACGTACCCGTCTCTTCGTCAGGACAATCACTAACACAGCATGCAAACAATACTATCCTTCACCACAATAGCACCATTTACACACTCAAAACTACACAAAATGTCTAACACATGCGATTTTTGGTCGACCCGAAGACCAACATGCACTATAGTTTTCAATACAGACATGCGTTACGAGCCGAGGTTAAACGTGCAATAAAATAAGACCTGTAATCGAATCAACTTATATACTCGTAGGATGAAAGAAGCGGGTGGGGTTCGAATTGGATACTGACGAATCGTGCTTAACCGATGTCGAATCAAACAATGGACTATATGTAAAATTTATTTGGTTGTTTAATATTTTTACTCCCGTGTCTTTTTTGAAGACGTGATTTGATTTTATGGTAAAAATCTCGATGAGTGGTTATATACTAATTTTATTAACATTTTTGTAAAAAATAAATAAGTAAAAATGACTAACCACAAAGTAAATGCTTTAAATATTAATAATATTGAGAATATAATAATAAATTATTATTACAAATAGATGGAGAACAAAATAAAAATCTGGGTACTTAAGGCTTACGACCTATTATAAGCTTGATTAAAATATTATTTTATACACCTATAACATTCATGTAACATTTATTGATTCGGCATTAACTTTGTGGAATGACATGATTATTTTATTAAAATTAAACACATGAATATACCCCTTTGATGAGTTTTCTTTATATATACGACTAGTTTCGAAAACGACATATGTTCTCATCTTCTGGTACAAATTAAAACTTACTAATAAGTTTTAATTTGTACCAGAAGATGAAAACATCTGTCTCTATGTAACTAGTCGTATATATAAATAAAATTCATTGAAGTGGTATATTCAAGTGTTCAATTTTAATAAAAAAAAACACGTAACACGTTTATAAATAAATTGAATTAAATAAATAAAAATTAAATTTAAATTTATTTAATTCATTTTATACAAACATGTGAAACACCATCATGCCGCTTATCTGCAGGGGTAAGGAGAGAGAATAGAATGCCGTATCACCCCATCTTTGCAAAAATATTCTTTGCCCCTTACACGTTCATGCATCTCCATATTATATTTATCTCATCAAAAAATTTAGAAGAATATGGAAGTCTGAGCATTTAAGGAGCTGCCGACCATCATAGTCTGGTTTAAGTGATCACTTTACACACGTGCAACATTTGAGTGTGTCCAAATACTTGTTCACAAATCTGTTCATCTCCTCATACATGCCGATTATTCCTAGTCTTGACCACTGTCAAATTTTAAATACTTGATTGTAACAAGTTTTCTTCGGTCTCTCTGCTCCTATTTTCAACTGCATTCACACAATTTGCTTCACTATTCCTTCTTCACTCATTCGTTCCACGTGCCCAAACCATCTCCACACAACTTTCTTAATTTTATCGATAATGGTTATCTCAATCTGGCATATTTTCGTTTTCCTGCATATTAGCAAGAGATCGCATTTTGACTGCATTCACAACACGATGCTTCGAATGTGCAATTTATAAACTGAAATAAATCAAAAGGCATCAAAATAATAAAAAAAAGTTTAGAATATTTTTTTTATTTATGTTTTAATTGGCAAGCAACAATATTTCTTAAAACCTATCATCATTTTCGAATACAATTTTGTTTTAAATTAATTAAAAATAGATAGATATTACCATAAAGTGACTTCCGAATCAATTTATAAGATTTTTTACCTCGAATAGGTAGATTTAACCCTTACTCCTTTCAACAATGTCATATATAAAAAAAACTTGTTTTTCAGGAGATCGTTTTTAAAGTTCAAAAATATAATAAATTGTATTAAAAATAAATATCAAACCACTTATTGAACTTTTTACTGTGCAACAGATCTTTTTTGGGTAAAACCTGACAATTTTTTCTCCATTTGAAAAATATTTAGTATATTTGAAAAAATACTTAAACAATACCTTTTCTTCAAAATGCAAAAGCAACACTTTCTGGTCTTTAGTGGGTAAATATTCAGTTCTAAATATGGCATATAGTACTTTTTCTGGGCATTCCAAAAACTTGTACAACTGAAAATTGACGATTTTTGATATATGACGTTGTTGAAAGGAGTGAGCGATATGGTAATGCACTCGTAACAGACCTACAAAGGTGAATGACTGAAAAATTAATTTAATATTCACATATAAGACCACATTATTATGCGACGTACTCGTAAATTGACGTTTTACGACTCAACCAGCGTTATTAAAAAATAAATTAGCTTTATTTGAGCATATTTGTAAAGAGATTTTAATCAAGCAATGAAATTGGCGGTTGAAAAAACCGAACGTAACGTAACGTTTAAAGTATGGTACAAATATATCTTATACTTATAATTTTTTGACATATCATTAAAGATGAAGAAGAATATGAAAGTCTGGGCATTTATGGGGGTGGCGACCGTCATAGGCTGGTTTAAGTGATCACTTTACACACGTGTAACATTCACCAATTCTATCCATGACTGTCATTTTTTCATATTATTTTTTGACACAACAACATAGAAGAAGAAAAACAATAATTTTTCTTCTTCATCTATGTTAAGATGTCAAAAATAATATAAAAAATATCTCTTCTATTTGGAGATAATCCAGATTTGTGAACACACTTTAAATTTTGTAAATAAAAATTATATTTTCCCAATTTAGGGCAGATTTTTTACGCAAAATAAGCAGTTTTCTACATAAAATTACACTTAGCAGCCATTAAATCACATTATCTAACTGTTTACCCGCTCATCAGATCCACTAAACTTATGCTAAAATGTGAAATGTCAACAGAAATCTCCCCCAGTTTGAGAGGTAAAACACAACGATCGTCAATATGGGTTTAAAACTGCAAACAGAGGTTGTTTAAATCTGTGAATTAGGCACTGAGCCACCCTTGGCGCACCCCTAGCTAACCCCTCCCCACCCCCACATCCGCCCAATAACTGCTCTGTTATTAAAACTCGAGTTTCTCTTTAGACTAGACGAGAGCTGGGGGTGGGAAGAAGGTGTCATAACGGGGGAAAGAAAGAGTATAGTCTGTCTGCAAAATAAAAATTATACAAAAATAAAAATGAAATTATAATAAAATTTTGAATGTGTCTAAATACTTGATCAAAAACCTGGATTATCTTAAATTAAAGGAGTTATTTTGCATATTATTTTTGACATCTCAACATGGATGAGGAAGAATATAGAAATCTGGGCATTCACGGGGCTGACGAACATCATAGGTTGGTTTCTTGAAAGCCTAGACTTCCATATTCTTCTTCTGAGATGTTAAAAAATAATTTGAAAAATAATAATCACATTTTTTTTACAATTCATCAAATATGAAATAGACTAGATGAGGGCTAGGGGGTGTGTAACAATTTTTATTGTAAAGTGAAAAATATGATATCCGTCAAGTGGCTCCCGCCAGTATTGATGCATATTTGTGCCCGTTTTATCAATATGTTTGTATACTGTAGCCGTTCAGTTCACAAATGTCAAATATGATTGACGTACGACGCTATCTGCAAAAATTATATCACCTTCCGATATGGTTTTTAATTTTTTGCCACCCTGTATGATGTTCCGATCACATCATATGTACATATACATAAATATATTCTAACGTATTTAAATAGAGTATTTTGAAGATAAATACTCAAAATAAATTTTAATCATATTTTTGTAAATGCAAACGATATGGAACTTAATTGTTATAACAGTAATCTATTCAAAATTATCTTAATGTAGGTTTGTTGAAAATCTTTATATTCTAGAGTTTTAAAGTTATTGGTTTGAAATAACGTTGCGTTTAAATACGCAGTGTTTTCATATGCGGTAGATGTTAGAAAATTTATCCGTCACACGTAATTTATCTGTTACATTTATTTTAAAACTTATTTTTCACAGGGCTTACAACCTGGCACAATGAAATTATCAATTGAATTGTTTTTTCGCTCGATAATGACATCCAAATGTAACAATTATTTATGTATTAATTATAAATCAAACACAGATTTTTTGAGTCTACTAAGTTGTATTTTATTAATAAAAACACATAAAAAATTATATTGTGACAATTGTTTCGCCTTGTTAGGGCATTATGAAACGAATGTCCTAACAAAAACAAACGAACGCCCTAACAAGGCGAAACAATTGTCACAATATAATTTTTTATGTGTTTTTATTAATAAAATACAACTTAGTAGACTCAAAAAATCTGTGTTTGATTTATAATTAATACATAAATGAAAATGGAGTTCTACAAATTAAACGCCAAATCAATAAAAAAAAAATAAAAAAGTTACAATAATTGTCGCGTGCCCGTTCATTCAAAATTGTTATTATTATCTATATGCAGTTAATTTGAGTGTAAACTAGTGAAAATTTTGTCAATTATGTTTGTTTCTCCTCGGAGAAACTAACAATTTGTTTTATATCTATATTTATTAATATTATAGTTGTTAGCACATTTGACTTCTATGGTGGAGGTCCTGGGTTCGCTTCCCATTCTTATTTTTTCATATGATTTTCAAGTGAACCTACAATTTGTTTTTTATCTGTTTATGAGATCATCTATAGTTCTCAAAAATAGCCATTAAACAAACTCAATAAATGGTTTATACTAATGTTTTTTTATTTAAATTAAGTCAATTTAAATTAAATTTTTAAAAGAAAAACGGAAATACAATTTTGTTTGAACGGACTATAGCACGATTGTATTGTTATGCCGGACGCAAAGTGGCTTTTTAAAATTGTTTATGGAAATGATACGACTGTTTAAATTCTGAAATTCTCAACAGATGGTTGTCTGCTGCGGTATCGAGGAAATTGTTCCCATTAAATTGTACAAATATTTCACTTTACGTGATCGCAATACGGCTTTCATGGGAGGAAATACACAATTATTCTAACTGAATTACAAAACCTTATTTCAATTCGATATCTTATCTAATACTCAATGTAGATAATACGAATTCACAACATTTTGAGTGTGTCTAAATACTTGTTTAAAAATATGGATTATCTCCACTTATACAATATCAATACACACTCAATATTTGGTGACTAAATTAACTATCAATGATTTTTTTTTAAATACATAAAAAACTAACTAGTCAAATTATAAGCCAAACTAGTAAAATGAAAAGGATGTTTCCTAGCGTTTCTCGTGGATGTGATTTAAATCCAGGATTATGACCTACATACAAATGAAAAAGTTTCTGCTCAGTAAAAAAGGTTCATTAACATATGTCGTAAACTCATGAAAGAAAGGTGCTCAGCCCTCCGCTTCATGTAGAAGTCCACGGTAGTATTGAATAAATATCGGAGTAAAAAGATCACTATTATTTATTTGACTGGGAATCAAACCCGGGACCTCCAGTTCGTTAACCGAGCCTTCTGACAATTACACTACGAAGGAGGACAGCTTGACAGCTTTTAGTCTGCTATAACTACATAGACTAAGTCGTTTGTCTATTATGATCATTATTTGTATTATTTAATATGGTTATAAAAAAATATTAAAAAAAAAAAAGTTCATTTTTTATAAATTTGTAGTTAAAATATTAAAATTAAAAACGCAGTTCTCCTCCTATAAAGAGACTGAGCTCTTGTGCTTGGAGAGCAAATAATAAATTCAGCGTACTCACGTTGTGTATACGAATTCTGCTGTGCTCTTATTTGAAGCGTAAATTACTGGAACCATGTTCCAACGGAAGTGCGCTGAAAACTCATTTTCTTACCTGTGAAAGAAAAAAACGCATTATATTAAAGTTTCTCTCCCCGGGTAACATAACAAAATAGTATAAATCACTATTATTAAACTCAGGCGACTCAATAAAGTAAAATGTTCTCAGAAATCTGGCTACGACAGTTTTACATAAGTATATTTTTAAACTACGATCTCGGGATATTTTAACGGATACAAATCGGGTCGTCAGATATATACATATACATATAAGAAGCATATCAGTCAAGAGTCTTCGAGATAGAATAAGAAACGCCAGGATCAGGAAAATATGCGAGATCAAAGATGTCTTTATGTGGGCAAGGCAACGAAGGAGACAATGGTTTCACGTGTGAGGAGAATGAAACCACCCAGACTCTCTCCATATCACATTTTACGGCCAACCCCATGGTAGACGACTCCCAGGCAGACCACGAAAGAAGAAGAAAGAAAGCTGGGAATCTACATCGCAGGAGGCTAATCTCTCTTAAAAATAGGCCATAAGGCCTACATCTTTACAAGTGGAACAAGAAAAAGACTTATACATATATAAAGAGGTAGCGGATGGGCGATCGAGATGGTATGGGTACATAGGACGTAGAGAACCTAAACGTAAACCAGGAGATTTCCATGGATCTTAATCGAAGATCAAAAGATTCATGGATGCTACAGAAAAAAAACATGTTTCTAAGGCATGATGGCCTAGGTGACTTTGTCTATGATACAAGGAACTTCAATCGAAAACCAGAAGAGCTGACCCCAACAATCTATAAAGACAATAAGTTAGGATGGAGCCAGGAGGAAAAAGTTTTATATAAATAATTAAATTTGTACAACATAAATTTAAAAACATTTTTCCCGACATACATTCATAAAGGTTAGCGCTATATGGAGGACAAAATTCAATTTAGAAAGCAAATAAAACAATGCGTATAAAGTAATGAAATACATAACTGGAATATGAAAAAAATGCTATTTAAATATGAACTGGTTATGTATGTAGATATTCTCAATAATATTAATATTTAAAGAATTCACTTTATGGTTATTCATTTTCCTTTTATTTTTTTTAAGAAAAATGTTAGTAATATAAGTATATAACCACTCACCGAGATTTTTGTCTACCGGTTTCGAGACCTACCCGTCTCTTCATCAGGATAATCACCACAACCGGTAATAATCGAAAACCATCGAATCGTTGAACAAAAATCTCGGTGAGTGGTTATTTATTTATATTTCTAACATTTTTGTGAAAAAAAAATAAAGCGGCTTAGTATCGTGTTTTCTTAGTGACCGAGATATTTGTTTACCGGTTTCTAGACCTACCCGTCTCTTCGTCAGGATAATCACTACAACCGGTAATAATCGAAGACCATCGAAATCGTTGAACAAAAATCTCGGATAGTGGTTATTTACTAATATTTCTAACATTTTTGTGAAAAAATAATAAAGCGGCTTAGTATCGTGTTTTCTTAGTGACAGGCAAGAAAGGAGAATAGCTCTTACAGGGTATCGTAGATGGGCGAGTAAGGGTTGGAGGGTGGCGTAAGGGTAGGTACTTTAACGAAATTAAGAACCTGAGTACGTGTCATAAATAAAAGTCTAAGGAAAGTCTAGCCTAAGTGAGTCTCGCTTGTATAAAAGAGGTAATTATTTTTCATTCGGATATGCTTGGAAGAATATCCTTTGAATATTGTCTAAAGAGAAGTTTTTATTCTGGAATCATTTATTATTAAAAAAAAACACGTGTAAAATAAGATTTATACATATCGTAGTCATACGAGAGAAAGTGACCAAGTGCAGTTTTTACAAAAACGTGATTATTAACTATTTGACATCTTACCAGCTTAATAATGCCCTGAAAAAAATCCCAGAGCGATTTTAAACTTAGGAGTATAATATTTTGACTTGTTAAAAATGACTAACTGCATTGACGTTTATTTTATTTACAAGAAAAAGTGACCAAGTGACGGTTGGACATTACTGCTTGTATCTCATTCTAAGAATCAAAAGTGACTGTCTGCATTTTTTCCTAGATTTTTGTCTGGAAAAAGTGACCAACTGCTTTAAGTAATTTAAAAAAATTTAGAATGAAATTTTTATAAAATATTTTTTACTCATTAAAATATAAGCAAGCATCTCTTTTCACACGAAAATAATCACAATCGTGAATACATTATTTCTTTGTTTTATATTTTAATTGATGACAAAAGTGTAAAAACGGTTAAAAGGCCCTCCTGAACATTTTACGTTTTGTCAGTTGGTCACTTTCTTCTGTACGACTACGATATTTAAATGTAAATATACACACATTTATATATTGTGAACTAGGTAATTGCCATGGATTTTCCTCGAAAGACATCTAGAGGAAAACCAAAAAATTCATGGATGCTGCAGAAAGATACCATGTACGAAGGCGTGGCCTAGGTGACGTTGTACATGACAGAAGGACCTACAACCTGAGAACGAGGAGAGCTGATCCCAACAGTTCACAAAGACGATAAATTGGTATTAGTTAATGGTTTGTATGTTCAGCTACCGTGTTGGAGGTCCCGGGTTCGATTCTCAGGGGGGGGGGGGGTTAAATATTAGTGATTGTATACCCTAATATTTATTCAATATTACCCTGGGCTGGTCCCTTAATCACACGAGTGATCACCTAGCCTTCATGCAAGTATCGATCAATATAACACTGCGTCAATACGATGCAGTGCCCTATGCACTATTAGGTGCGGATAAGGGAAAGAATAAAGAAATTGATAGTCACAGTAGATTTTAAGAAATAGTGGTATTTACTAAGTAAAACATTAATTTAAAAAATAAATATTTATGTTCACACATAAATTCATATAAATCTTTCATGTATTCTTAAAAGGGTGCTACTAGTCCATATACCTATGTATTCATCTTCCCATTCTCATTTTGTACGTCATCCTTCCTAGTTAGTTCCCTTCACAATGACCTGATTTGAGATGAATCTCTTGCACAATGCAGCGTGTGGCACATAAGCCCGTGTGCGGCGTGTATCGCACGCTTTGTACACCTCTAATTGATTCGGGTTGCCGAGAAGCCGTGAAGAAATAGTTACAAGTGCAGGGAATGATGTTTATAGCTCTCCTTAATGGCTCTGCTCCCCTAATACATTTATTGAACAGCCCCCGGTGCTAAAGGCACATGTCTAATTGAAAGCCTTCCTCGTCGTGAATTTAATCAGGGTGTGAGCCTTTTTTATTAATTTACACACGTTTAAAATTATTCACAACATTTTGAGTGTGTCCAAATACTT
Organism: Brachycentrus maculatus; assembly: GCF_059751285.1. Classification (NCBI taxonomy): domain Eukaryota; kingdom Metazoa; phylum Arthropoda; class Insecta; order Trichoptera; family Brachycentridae; genus Brachycentrus; species Brachycentrus maculatus. The sequence continues at coordinate 980,949 of NW_028280803.1, forward strand.
GTTCACAGAATCTGGATTATCTCTAATTACAGGAGCTATTTTCATATTATTTTTTTATGTCAAAAAATAATTTGAAAACAACTCTTGTAATTGGAGATATTCCAGATTTTGTGAACAAGTATTTGGACACACTCAAAATTTTGTGAATAAATTATCTGGTCAAATTATAAGCTTAAATAATAAAAATGAAAATGGTATTTTCTGGCGTTTTTCATGTGTGTGATTATAATCCAGGATTCGGGCCTCACATACAAATAAAAGAGTTTTTGCTTAATAAAAAGCTTCTTTACATCTCACCAATAGATGTATCTAGTGAAGTTCTAGTGATTCAAGAACAAGGTTTCTAAATTGGTTCATATATTTAGAACTTCCAAGAATTTGAGTAGTGTGGTTGTCAATAATGGGTAAAATTGGTGAATGTTACACGTGTGTAAAGTGAACACTTAAACCAGCCTATGACGGTCGTCAGCCCCGTAAATGCCCAGACTTCCATATTCTTCTTCATCTTTGATGAGATGTCAATTTTTTTTTAAAAATACTATTTTTGAAAAGATTGATTAAGGTAAATAAAGGAATGTGAATGTTGGAAACAGAGTGAATGGTGTCCCCAAAAGCTAAACTGGCTGTACACAACGGAGTCCTGGTTTCAACCCTAAAGTATGGACCAAAAGCATGAAGATGACGAAAAAGGATGACAGTAGACTGAATGCTATCGAAAATGATGTATATAGATGTTCGAATGGGGAAATAAGGAAAGAATGCAAGCCAATAAGCATTATCAATAAAACTGAGAAAGGCGTGTTGAGATGATTAGGGCATTTGGAACGAATGAATGAGAAAATAACAGTAAAACAAATTCATGTAGTTAACGTTGATAGGAGTAGAAGCAGAAGATGGAAGAAAATTTTTCATGATCATGTGTTTATAATATATGAAAGTAGTCAGATCAAGAGCTGGAAAATTCGATGGATATATCGCTCACTCCTTTCAAGAACGTCATAAATCAAAAATTGTCAATTTTCAGTTGTACATGTTTTCAGAATGCCCAGAAAATGTACTATATCCCAGTAAAAGCGGCATATTTTTAACTTAATATTTACTCGCTATAGGGCAGAAAATGTGGTTTTTGCATTTTGAAGAAAAGGTATTGTTTAATTATTTTTTTTTAATATACTAAATATTTTTCGAATGGAGAAAAAACCTTCAGGTTTTACCTAAAAAGATCTGTTGCACAGTAAAAAGTTCAATAAGTGGCTTGATATTTATTTTTAATACATTGTGTTATATATTTAAACTTTAAAAACGTTCTCCTGAAAAATCAAGTTTTTTGATTTATGACGTTCTTGAAAGGAGTGAGCGATATATGAGGTGAAGTGGTGAAGATTGTTTGTAAAGACAGTGATTTTGCGTTTTTTTCTCTATGCTTACCTCTACGGAAATCGGCATAATCTTTGCTAAGCTAGTTATAATTTATAGTTTCCAATTCTTTATTTATTTCTAACTAAAAAAAATATGAAAAAATTTACCCTAAAAAATTGTATCTTTATTTTGAAAATAAACTGATTCACGATTCATTGATGAGTTTACAGCGGAATAATATCCAAACAACTATTTGTTCGACCCATTAAACAGTATCAAATACGCGTTGTAAGGTATTTTTATGTGCATTCTCTCTTGTAATTACTTTGAGTGTTCGCAAATTTATAGTCGCGGGATTACAGTGTTACTTAAGTCCTGGAATAGTTGGGAATTTACGTCCGAAATAGAGGACCGGAAGGAAGTAAGTAGAGGAACAATGGTTGAGTGAGAAATCGTGTCCACTTTTTATTACCCAATTAATAATTCCGCTGATTCTCCTGGATGTATGGACACATATGTACTATATGGTCATTCATAAGTATATGTATTCTTCAAACGAATAAAGTGTTTTAATTGATAATCAAAGCGCCAAATTTGTATTTTTTATTTATATTATAACTTGAATTTAGATTCGATTATATTTGGAGCGACATTTTCAAAAAATACTACTTCAAGTGCCCTTATAAAGATGTAAATGGTGATATGATGATAATAATGATCGATAAAAATACAAAAAATATATTTGAGATGGTTTGGGGATGTAAATCAAACGAGTAAAGTTATGATGGTAAAACAAATTTATGAGGCAAATGTGGATGGTAAGGCTGAGGAAGTTGAGGAAAACATGAACGTGGAAGAGGCTAAGATTGTTTTGCAAAGACATTTAGATGTGGCGTCAATGATGTTGATGCCTATATATCTAGCAACACTCACTCGATTGTCTCAAACAAATATGCGTTTAAAAGATGATATACATGGTGTGTTTAGGCTAAATTTGTTGTCAAAATAGTATCCTAATTTACTGCTGGTATAAAAGTTATATTGATTTGAAAATGAGTGAAAATATGAAGAAATTCCCTGTGATGCTTTTTTACTTTAAAAAATGTAATTCTTGTCATTTTCTAAGTATGAACCTGCAGCTAATAATGAATAACATCGACAAGATGTTAGTTTTGTACTGATATTTCTTGGTGGAACTGCATTTTATCAAATAAAAAAAGAACTTTATAGTTTTTTTTTCAACTTTATTATAAAAATAAAGATTTTTTTACAAAGTTGTTGTTTCATAATAATGATTCGTTCAATTGGTGGTGTAAAGACAAAATTTGAGTACACAGGGGTACATGTAATTATGAGGACGTATGAATTGAAGAGAAATATTTGGGGAATCTGGGCGTGGAGGTACCAGGAGTCCAGGAAGGGGGAGGAGGTCCTTCTCTCATTATTAAAGGAGGAATCCTATAATGGTCATCTCGTTATCGGTCATATTGGAATACCAACAACCGTCACCAGCTGGACAGATATTCTAGTGCCTTAATGGGAAACGAAGAATTTTATTTTATTAATTCTCCGTATGGTACCACACACACACACATAATAATAATAATAAATTTGGATAACTTATATAGCGCCATTTTCGTAAAAAAATACCTCAAGGGCGCTTCACTGTGAACGAATTGGGGAAAATATTATGTTGGAAATGATTTAGCAAACAAATGTGTTTTTAGTCTTTTTCTAAAGATCATCTAACTCTCACTATTTCTAACCATTGGTGGAAGAGCATTCCACGCCGTCGGTCCTGCAACAGCAAAGGCACGCTCGCCAAATTTAGTGCGTTGGTTGCGAGCTGGTAAGATAACTTTGCCCATTGCAGATGTTGTAGCCGATCGAAGCGTGAGCCGTCTATCAACCAATTCATCTGGAATACACAGCTCCTTAAGATACTCTGGAGCCATACTTACACAGTTACGTTCAAATTACTCGCAAGAGCACTGTAAAATAAATAAATAAATATAAATGTATAAATATATATTTAAAAAAATACAATACGTGCAAAAAAATTTTTTTTTAAATTATATGGAATGTATTTCCACCAAAAAATCTCAGTATTCAGTCAAAAATATTTTTATCGATAATTTTACATAGTTAGTAGTAAGTCCGAGTAGTAACGAAAATGTTACTATTTATTAAATTGGTACTAAGTAAGTACCACTTTTCCATATTATGACGCGTGTTTCGATGCATTCTGCACCATTATTAAAAAAAATATGTCATGATGCGAAATCCATCGAAAAAGTGTAATAATAGATTTAAATAAAATGTGGTATTTAAGAAGCATAGTTTAATTTAAAAATGGATTACAACAAAGTGACTGGAATAAATTACGAAATAAATTAATCAAAACAGAACCTCTACCCCTGCTAAAATTAACTTTTAACCAACATTTTTTTTACTGTCTACAATACATTGAAAATTGTACTCAAAATGTAAAAAAAAACTATTTCTGACTAAATATTCTAGATTTTCTTTGGCAGTCATCTTTATACATACAATATAATAGTATGTGTGACCCCTGTACGGTTGAAGAAACGCTAGGTGAACATATTTTAAGGGGAAACGCGCCCTAATTCTTTCAGATTTGAGTAATCTTTTAAAAGTTTTGTTTGTAATAAGCTCAAACAAAAGCACAAGAATGCTCTTTACGCGCAGAGTTCGTGCGTTTTGACAAATGTTTCTATACAAATTACACCCAATCCCTTTTAGACTTTCCCCGGTATTAACACATTCGAGTGACATTTTCAAATGAGACCATATTTACATTAAAATTTACTATTAACTAACTAGCCACCGCGCTGATTACCGCTGGGGTAGGCAGAGAGAATTGAACGCCATGCCAATTTGCTCTTGATACAATCTTCGTCTCTTCCTTATTCATGCATCTCCTTATACATACCTGCGTATTATTCCAACTCTTGAACTGACTATTATCAAGTAATTGAAATGTTTGATCATACTAAGATTTTCTCGGTCTTCTTCTGCTTTTATTTCTAACTAAATTCGGCTCAAGAATTTGATCAATTGTTCTTTTATTTCTCATTTGATTCATATACCCAAACCATCACAAAACACCTTTTTTTTTATTTTATCGATAATCCTTATATCAATCAGTCTTGTATTATTTTCTAATTTCTTCAATCAGACATCATACATTGTTTTGCCACACAATCGTCGTATGACTGGTCACAAACCTTGTAAATACCCAGGCTTCCGTATTTCTTCTTTCAAATTTGTTGAGATATCCGAATCTTAAATACATTGTTGTATTTAATTTATATTATTTATTGATTCGGCATTAACTTTGTGGAATGACATGATTATTTTATTAAATTTAAACACTTGAATATACCACTTTATCGAGTTTTATTTTTTTATTTACGACTAGTTTCAAAAACGACAGATGTTTTCATTTTGTACCAGAAGATGAAAACAAAACTAAATAAAAATTAAACTCGATAAAGTGGTATATTTAAGTGTTTAATTTTAATAAAAAATTTAATTTAATTTAACACATCAAACAAAACCTAACACACATCTGTATTTTCAAAAGATTATTATAAATACCTTGATTCTTATGCAATAAAGTTGTACAACCTGCTTCAAATATCTATAAAGTCAAATTTCCAAAAATTTGAGTAGTAAGGTTGTCAATCATGGGTAGAATGGTGAATGTTACTCGTGTGTAAAATGATCACTTAACCAGTATCAAACCAGGTCATAAGCTTTGTAAATACTTAGACTTCCATATTCTTCTTCATCTATGTTGATACGTCAAAACAAATTGAGTTTGCGTGTTATACAAACACGGGATAATTAGCATAAAATTATGGATGCATTTTCAGCACGCTTTGCGGATATGTCGAAATATTAATGAATATTCAAAATGCACTGAAACGAAGTGCGCTCATGGCGGCTTAATGTATTTTACCCTATATCGCTATTCTTCTTTTCCCTCTTTGGGTTGTTGGTACCTAGGAAAAGTGTCCTCAAGCATAAACAAACGTTATGCTAAAAGGTTTCTAATTCACTTTGTGTCCTTTCCGCTATGCCACAATGTCGTAAGACCCGTTCACCTCCCATGACAAACGCCCTTCTTCATTCCGCCGGCAATTTGTCACCTCGGCTGCGCTTTAAAGGAAAAGTGGTGCAAATGGTTTAGCGAATTATGATACTTCGCTATTTAATGAAGGAAAAAATATTCGATGATAAATCTCCCTAAGTGCTGAAACAAGCGTAATACGTTTTTAAATCTCTTGAATCTGACAGCGGAGCCTGAAAAAGAACTGGAATTGAAATGTTAATTTTTTTTTCATGATAATTTTTTAATTTTTTTAATTAATTTGTTAATTTTTTTTTCGTTTGTGATAAATTTCTTTGATGAAGATGGAACGGCGCGCAGCGTTGAAACAGATAAATAAATATAAAAAATACTCAAATTGGGTGGTTTAAAGTTTTTACATTGTTTTATTTTAAAAGAATTTTATTCTGTTTCCTAAATTATTCATGAGAACACAACTTAATTCTTTAACTGATATGAAACTTTTTAAGTATTGAGACTTAAGATATTATACGTTATTTCTAGTGTGTCCAAATACTCGTTTACAAATATGGGTTTTCTACATTTATTTCACATTATTTTACACTTTCAACAATAGTAGTTGTTCCAGCTGACCGTAGCTAGAGACATCTATCATTCCATTTATTATTTATTGTTTGTTGATGAGAACACCTGTGATTCTCGAAACAAGTTGTGTTTACATCAATAAACTTAAAAAGTGTTATTTTTATGTTATATTTATTTTAATATTTTAATGCTATTGGTATGTAGATGTTTCATGAAAATTTCCCATTCTACTAACAATGAAACACTTTCGAATGATAAAAAGACATAAAAATAAGAAGTATGATTTTTATTCTCCGTTAATGACGAATTCATTTATTGATTTATTTATTTATTGTGTATTTAATTTCAAAAATTTGTGATTGTGAATGGAATTTAGTGAACTGTCGGTTAAGGTACTGGTATCTAAGACTAAGCACATAAAGTAAAATATTCAGAAAATAACAGAGTAAAAATACGAGGAAAAAATTCCTGTTAAAATTATTACAATTTTGTTTATTAAAACTTTTTATCCAACCATGTACCTACTGACATTCATTCACAAGTAAAAAATTAATAATTAAAAGTTATTTTAAAATGGAATTTAGTATTTGGAATATTATATAATATTTTTACATGTTATTTTAATTTAATAAGTATTAAGTTAGTATTTGGAATATTTTATATTGTGTTAACATGATATTTTAAAATAGAATTTACTATTTGAAAAAAGTATATCATAGTTGAATTTAATAGAGACATTGTGTAGTTATTTTGATGTATGACTCAGAAGTTATGTGCATATATTAAGCATATTTTATGGCCTTATAAAAGCGATTTAAATAGCTAAGCAAGAAGTTTCAATCATGTGAGTGAAACATTCTCGTTCCTCTAAGATCCAGGATGAGGATTCTTTCACATTACAAACCAAACCATTATATTACTTAAAATATTACCTATTAACCATCGCGCAGCAGGGGTAGGCAGTGAGAATACAACCCCACATCAATCTGTCTGTGCAAACAATCATCGCCTTTTCGACATTCATGCATTTCTTCATCCATAGCCGCCAATTGTTCCGACTCCTGACCTGACCACTTTCAAGTATTTAAACTACTTTATGTAGACTGTTAGCTGTCACGCCATCGCTTTGATGGTCTTCCAGATTGTCTTCATCCATCTTAGTTCTCTTAAGGAACAATTGTGGAGATCATCACCAAAAAGTAACATTTCAAATATTGCACAAAAACAGTTAAATGCTAATCTATGGTGGTAACTGTATTCTATCGCATTTCTAATTAAAGTTGCGACAAAACGCGACCATTTCTGTGTTAAACCAATATGAAATCATTGAATTGCACTAAAACGTAACAATTTTGCAAGATGGAATTCCTGATTCCTTAAAATCATTTATAATGATTAAAGAAAATACTTCGTTTTTTACCACTTGAGTTTTATTATAGACTACATGTTTCAGAAGTTAAACTTCCATCATTCAGGTCTGTATAATAAATAATAGTTATTATACAGACCTGAATGATGGAAGTTTAACTTCTGAAACATGTAGTCTATAATAAAACTCAAGTGGTAAAAAACGAAGTGTTTTCTTTAATCATTGTAACACGTCTTACCACAAAGTTAATGCCGAAACAATAAATAAAAAATCATTTATAATGGAAATGTAACGTTTTTGTGAAAACTTCCACAATGTGGGCCAGCCTATCTTGAAAATAGTTTCTTATTTTGAGACTTGGGAGGAATGTTGAAAAAAATATTTTGAATTTTGAAATTCGTAGTTTTCTCTCAATATTTATATGTTTATTCTTCCAGATTTTTCTCTTAGACGTTAATTAAAGGATGAATATTTGGTACGCTAATTTAATTTTCACCTTAATTTGTGATTTATAACAACAGGCGTGAACGCGGTGTTTGTGTTTGTCTAGAAATTATGGCGACATTCCTAGGAGCACCTGTTCATATTGTAGGGCGCCAATTCAACGTCGGCTTTGTATGAATAAATCTCCAACAATGGTACAACTATAACCGTTTAGCAGGGCATTGTTGTTATCTGATAAATCATCGGTTGGGAATTTGGCGGGAACTTGCTGAAAAGCGGTTTCGCAGTCCTCCATAGCCACCCCTTGCCACCCCCCGCCCCTGCCCCCGCATTCAGTTCCGTAAAGCATTGTCATTACGGGGATGATTCCGAAATGAGGACGTCAGGGACAAAAAGCCGAGGTCCTAATAATTACCTATTAACTAACTACAATACACTTATTACACGTATTCAGAAATCACGTTAATATTTGAATTTAGCACTTGAGCACCATATAAATAAAACCATGATACAAGTTTTACTCACAAAGAAGGTTTGATAGTCCCCAAGAATCAACAATAAATATGGGAGTCGAACACTGCAATATATCGTTCCAAACATTTTTAATTTGTTGCCGACGGATGTTAGAGGTCAAAATGAAATATGGAACAAAGGCAACATAAAGGAATGGGTAAATGATCAAGAGTTAATCTTATGAAAATTGTAAAATATTTATATTCTTAATTTTCTTCTCTTTTTTGTGTGTATATTAGGTTAAAATCGTTAAAAACAATAAAAAATGTATTAAAAAAGAACTCCACCGACAAGACACAAAAGGTAGCTTGGTAGGTCTCTGCAAAATATATTTTTTAAATAAGTTAATAGTTGTGATTTAATTAAATGGATACAACTTATGTTAATAAAAAAATATATAGCATTTACGATATGATAATATAAAACATATAAGGCCGATCAAACATGTATTGCAATACGGTGTTTAAAAATTACATGGAATGCATCGAAATAGTGTCACAATAGATTTTAAGAAGCAGTGGTTTTTATATTTTATTTTAATATTTCTTGTACATTATTTCTGTATCTTTAAACGCAGCAAAATTTCGTTGTTTGGTAAAATTTCCAATGAAAATAAGTAGAAATTCGGAATAAATATATTTTTTGTGCTTTTTCAATGCTTTTTTTTAAAGATTTTGTATTTGTGCAAAGAATTTATGTTTTGTTTTTTTTAGTTTTTTCAAATTTTCGATCAATAATTGATGAAAATACAAATTTCGATTTATTTTCTGAAATATAAATATTTAAAGAACAAAACTGCACAAATTTATGGCACAATGGTAAATTAAATACAAGTGAAATCACAGGGTTGCATTAAAAAAACGTTATATTTAAATATAAAATAATAAAAATTTTCATGGAATAAACAACATTTTAAAAATACCTACACACATATAAAAGGGGTCGATATAAACACAAGTTTAATTATTATTTTTTGACATATCATCAAAGATGAATAAGAATATGGAAGTCTGAGCATTTACGGGGCTGACGACCGTCAAGGCTGGTTTAAGTGATCACTTTACACACGTGTAACATTCACCAATTCTACCCATTATTGATATCCACACTACTCAAATTCTTGGAAGCTCTATATATATGAAACAATTTTGAAATATTATTCTTGGATCACTAGAACTTCACTAGAGACATCTAATGGGGAGATGAAAATATGCTTTTTTAATGAGCAGAAACTCTTTTATTAGTATGTGAGGTCCGAATCCTGGATAACAATCACACACAAGAGAAACGCCAGAAAACATTATTTTCCTTTTTATTATTTAAGCTTATAATTTGACCAGATAATTTATTTACAACATTTTGAGTGTGCCCAAATACTTGTTCACAAAATCTGGATTCCAATTACAGGAGTTATTTTCATATTATTTTTTGACATCTCATCAAAGATGAAGAAGAATATGAACCTTTTCCACAATACTTTTTAACTGACAAAAATCTTTAGTTATCTTTAATTGTTGTTTAGGATTATCCGTGTTTAGGGTTGCCTGTCTCCGGGCAAGTGCCTCCCACAACAGCAGCGTAAGCAATGCCTCCCAGCCCCAAGTTATCTGCATAGATTGCAATGTGAACTGTTTTGGGAGATAGCGACGCTGAGCTGTTTCGTGGCCGTTAATAAATATCTCCATCAGCGCGGGGCGGCAGAATCGGAGCGGTTATTCAGCTATTACGAGTACTTGTTTCTGTTGAACTTGGTAAAGTAACTACTTGCAACATTTATGGACGAATGGCAACAACAGCAAGCGTAGTCTGAGTGTAACTTAAACTCAAGAATCCGGCAGACGTCAGCAAAAGTCAATTACAAATATATTGTAAATAATTGATATAATTATCATGTATTTCTTTGTTGCCGGCCAAGAGGGCAAAAAAATATGGAGTAAAGGTTAAATAAAGGAAGGTGTAAACAAAGAAAAAACCTGAATGTTTTTTCTCCATTTAAAAAATATTTTATTTATTGTTTCGGCATTAATTTTGTGGTAAGACATGTTACAATGATTAACTTGTTTTTTACTTTTTAGTTGTTATACAGACCTGAATGATGGAAGTGTAACTTCTGAAACATGTAGTCTATAATAAAACTCAAGTGGTAAAAAACAAGTGTTTTCTTTAATCATTGAAAAATATTTAGCATATTTCAAAAAAGAATTAAACAATGCCTTTTCTTCAAAATACAAAAACAAAACTTTCTGCCCTGTAGCGGGTCAATATTATATTAAAAATATGACGCTTTTGCTGGGATATAGTACATTTTATGGGCATTCCGAAAACATTCGCGACTGGAAATTGACGATTTTAGATATATGACGTTGTTGAAAGGAGTGAGCGTTATATCATACATCGCTCTGGCGCACATTTCGACTGCATTTATTTCATCCTCATTTATTGAAATTCATTGTATGGCATCAAACGTACCGTTCTCTTCGCGATAATATAAACCGGCCCGAATTTGATGAAGAGTTAGACCAAGGGCCGGATTTTCTAGTCGGCATTATCCTTGCTCGGTGGCCCAACTTCAGCGTTCAGTTCCTGCCTCATTGTTTTATACTGCTGAGTCGTGCGTCTGGCTTCGCGGTCGGGGAGTGGACAGGAGGAAGGGAGGGGGGGCGTCAACCCTCTCGAAGGAATGGTCGTAGTGTCACGTGAAATTATTTACAACATTTTGAGTGTGTCCAAATACTTGGTCACAAAGTCTGGATTTAAAATTTAAATTCAAAATACACAAAAAATTCCCGGATGTAAATTTTTTAAATTGCTTTCCAAATTCTCCGAATTTAGGGGTTCAAAAAAAGGTTTATATAATTTGCAAATTAAAACTAAAACGCCCGGTGTGAATGCACATCGCCGGAGGAATGTGTCCCGGCGGGTTAGGGATGAATTGTGGGGGGTGCGCCAATTAATTTGTCGCAGCCTCTGGACCGCGTCGGTCGCGGGAGGAAACTTTCGGCCGGATTAAAACACAGACCGGGCCTAAATCATGAGTCAACCATGTACATGTACATACTTGTTCTGCGCACCCACAGTTGCAGAGGGGTACTACATCATACCATTACATGTACTCGTATTAATTGCTAAAATTCCTGCAAGGCATAAAACACAACTAAAATACCTTCATTTGAATTCTGGCTAGATTAAATTTAATTCCAGAAAAAAATTAACACACACACATAAAATGGTGTAAAAATACTTAAGATTATTAAAAATTTATGGCGTTTTTTTTTAATTTCCAACAACAGAAATTTCAGTATTGTGGTTGTTAATCATTGTTTGAATGCGAATGTTACATTAGTATAAAATTATTAATTAAACTAGCCCATGACAGATCGTAAGCGCGGTAAATACCCAGACTTTTATATTCTTCGTCTATGTTTATATGTCAATTTGAAAAAAATATGACTTATACAGAAATTGTGAACAATTTTATATATTTTTTTTATTTCAATCAACAACTTTGTGATATTCCATTTTATAATTAAAATATAACATTTACTATAAATTTTATAGTGATTTAAAAAGTGAACAAGATATTTTTTTTAACAAAAACGTGATTATTAACTATTTGATATCTTACTAGCTAAATATTGCCCTGTAAAAAATCTTGAAGGATTTTAAACTTGGAAGTATAATATGTTGACTTGTTAAAAATGACTAGCTGCATTGATATTTATTTTTTTGCCAAGCAAAAACGACTTAAACGGCCCTCTTAAACATTTTACGTTTTGTTAGTTTCTTAGTTAGTCACTTTCTCCTGTACGACTGCGATATATATATATATATATATATATATATATATATATATATATATATATATATATATATATATATATATATATATATATATATATATATATATATATATATATATATATATATATATATATATATATATATATATATATATATATATATATATATATATATATATATATATATATATATATATATATATATATATATATATATATATATATATATATATATATATATATATATATATATATATATATATATATATATATATATATATATATATATATATATATATATATATATATATATATATATATATATATATATATATATATATATATATATATATATATATCGCAGTCGTACAGGAGAAAGTGACTAACTAAGAAACTAACAAAACGTAAAATGTTTAAGAGGGCCGTTTAAGTCGTTTTTGCTTGGCAAAAAAATAAATATCAATGCAGCTAGTCATTTTTAACAAGTCAACATATTATACTTCCAAGTTTAAAATCCTTCAAGATTTTTTACAGGGCAATATTTAGCTAGTAAGATATCAAATAGTTAATAATCACGTTTTTGTTAAAAAAAATATCTTGTTCACTTTTTAAATCACTATAAAATTTATAGTAATAATAAAATAACTAGGTACCTACCCATACATTTAATTAAGTACTTACAAATAGTACCTACATAAAATATTTCTACCACCAGATGTCGCATGCGTCGCACAGAATACAACAAAAGACATCCAATAGAAAAAATATAATTCTGGACTGTCAGAATCAAATAGATAGATAGAAAAATATTATAAAGATAAATTAAGAATAAACTTTAATTATAAACGTTAATAACAAAGCAACACATTGTTTATTTTATTACTATACATCCACTTTACATATTATTTACACCCAATTTACAAAGAAAAATATTACCACGTTATATATGTATATATATAAATATATATATATATATATATATATATATATTTATATATATATATATATATATATATATATATATATATATATATATATATATATATATATATATATATACATATATATATATATATGTATATATATATATATATATATATATATATATATATATATATATATATATATATATATATATATATATATATATATATATATATATATTTATATGTTTATATATATATATTTATAAATATATATATATATATATATATATATATATATATATATATATATATATATATATATATATATATATATATATATATATATATATATATATATATATTTATATATATTAAATGAACTGTAAATTTTCGGTATTTTACTGAGGATCTTAATTACTTAAATATTATAAGGCTTGATAATGCTCAAGACACACAATACAGTAGTCAAATTAAATAAGAAGAGATTATGAGGAATTATCTAGAAATTCTCTAAGGAGGCTTTTATAATCCGATTACGGTTTTACTGAGATTGTAAACTCTAGCAAAGTATAAGGGAACATTTTTCAATCTTTAATATGGCGTTAGCAGAGGGATTTATACATTTTCTTAAGCCGACTTCATCGTATCGATAACATCGTGCGGTCATTGTTTAAGTGAAGTCGGCGAAGGGGGGTTGGCTGTGTAAGGCTGTGTAAGGCTGTGTATTGTGTATTGTAAGTATAGATTGTGGTGTATTGGTGTGTGGTGTTTAGTTCCCCCAAACGGAAATTGTAACAATCAACCCCGGTCGCCCATTGCGTAATTCAGGGCATCAGCTTTCTAGAAACATCGATGAAATTATACATGAAAATTATACTTTCCTGATACAGAATTATACGCCAAGGTAAAACTAATTTTAACCAAAATTATTTTTGGCAATTTTGCCTTCAATATTAAGTTTGTAAAAAATTGATGTATTTACAGTTGTATTGTATGGAAGACCCTTTTTTTTAAATTACCTAACGTCCAAGTGACTCTGAAATCTAGCTACGGCTTATGTAACACCGCTTATCATGTCCCTACTCAGGCTTCAACTTTAAATTTCATAGCCTATGCCTACTCGTGAGTGGATTTACTCTTATGTTTAAAGTTACTATGATTTCATGTAATTCATGAGTGAAAATTCTAGACAAAAATACTCGTGGAAGACCCCAGTAACATTCATTGAAATATTGAATGTAATAAAAGAAGAAATAGGCCCTCTCCAAGCACAAAAGCTCAGCGTAGCTAAATTCATAAGATTGTTTTTTAAGTACAAATGTAAAGAAATTGTATTATATTGTATAAAAAATGTAACTTTGTTAAAAAAAATACGGAGCTTGAGAAAATGACGTGTAGTAAGTGGTATGTTCACAAGTCGTCTGCGCGAATTGAGTGTGAATGATAGGAAATACGCAGTTCATAATTTCTGTCTCACTCCACACTGAGTTGGCAGGTAGTAGTTAGAGTGAGACAAATAAAATATCTCGATTTAACACAAAACACGATGACACGGACCGTTCGACCATTGGATCAGGTATTGATGGATTTAACCATACGTGTCGGAAGATATTTATCAAAATAATAAATCGAGGATCACAGGTTCTGATTATTTTAATGCAAATAAATGTGTCGAGTTGTGGTCACGTGCTTAGTGTCGCGGACTCTTAAGTTCTCGGTTCGAACCTACTCTACCACAATTTGATACCTATTTGTTATAATGTTGATACAGCATGATGGTAAGTTAGTTAGTTATTTAATAGGTCGCATTTCGAAATCTCACTCGAGTGCATTAATACCGAGGAAACTCTAAAAGGGATTGGGTTTGGCCAAAACACACGACCCCTGCATAGCTCGACGCATAAAGAGCGTTTTTGTGATTTTGTTTAACCTTATTACAAACAAACAAAAATATCCCCCTACCCTTGCAGAGAAGTTAGTAGTAGGTTAGTTTATTTATTTAATTTTTTTTTTAATGATTCATTTTGCCAAACCATGTAAGAATTGTTGAATATATAAGTATATAGCTTCGTATTATTTGTTATATAAGTATTACGGATAATATTCCAATTGGAAAATGTGTCTACATTTCTGTCATAGCCAGTTCTCGCCTATGCATACCTATCATGTGTGGTTAGTGCCTATCTCGCTGCACGTATAACCACGAAAACGTGTCTTGTCTTATGCTCTAATATATTCTATAACATAATAAAGTTTATCCTTGCGGGATGAACGCTGCTTCCGTGAAATAGGGTGAATTTGTCGCTTGGGAAAATTTTGGCCAAGATAAAAACAGCGTAATACCGTTTTAACTTTATATACATACGTTCACCTATTTATTTGTCACTAATCTTTAACAATATAAATTAAAATACTACTTTTGCTCGCAATGTGAAGCATATGGAATTCACAAACGGGTTTCAGGCTCTTCTGTCAGTTTTCTTGCATCCTCCCAAATAAGGTTTGCGTCATAACAGGAGCTGTGGCGTAGTTGGGTAGACGTTCGACTACGAAACTGGCATTGCGGGTTCGATTCCGGTCAATTACAATATAAATTCTAGAATTATTTATTTTCAATTGGCCTGGGTGTTAGGGATGTGTTTTTCACATTAAACGTCACTATTTTTACTCTTTTACCTGCAGACAAGCCTCTAAAAGTAAAGGCTTTGCGGGTTGTTCCTTTTAAAAAAAGTTTTTACTGTTCAGTACATTTAAGTATAATTTTATATATTTTTTATTACTGACAAGTTAAAAATAATGCTATTTAATGAATTCTAAAAATAAGGTCCAAAACATCTACATGTAAAAATATGTCAATAAAGAAAATATTCCCGATTTTCATATAACAAAAAACGGGCTAAGAGTGTCAGAAATGAAGACTCTAACGAGCATATCTGGTAAGTGTCTACGAGATAGAATAAAGCACACCAGGATGAGAGAAATATGTGAAATCGAAGATGTCGTTAGATATGGAAGGCAACCATGTGAGGAATGGAACCATCCAGACTCCCCCACATATTATTAATTCAACTTACACATAATTACAAATTATAATGTGTAAGTTGAATAAGTTCTCACTAAGTTTTCCCACATCAAGGACACATTGTACAATACTTATTTATAAAAATATATGAAATAACATTCTTCAAATTCAAAAGAAGAGACGAACAGATAATTAAAAAAAAAATACAATCTTTATTTTTTAAACATCTCATCAAAGATGAAGAAGAATATGGAAGTCTGGGCATTTACGTGGCTGACGACCGTCATAGGCTGGTTTAAGTGATCATTTTACACACGTGTAACATTCACCAATTCTACCCATTATTGACAACCACACTACTTCAATTCTTGGAAACTCTGTATATATGAACCAATTTAGAAACCTTGTTCTTGAATCACTAGAACTTCACTAGAGACATCTATTGGTGAGATGTAAAGAAAAAATAATATGAAAATAACTCCTGTAATTGGAGATAATCCAGATTTTGTGAACAAGTATTTGGACACACTCAAAATGTTGTAATTACAATCTTTAATCACTGCCAAGATAAGCGTTGAAATTAAACGTATAAAAACATTTGACGGGGTTTAAATAAAGCAATTATTTTAATTTCTGATGTGAAAATGTACATTTATAATAAACCAGGCCAATAAAGTTACCCTTTATGACAGTAGTTTCTTCTACGCCTCATATTTTAGGACACGGGATAGGTATATATGAGAATATTCCAGGTAAGAAAAACTTCTCGGATGTGGAAAACGCAATAATTTCAATGAATTTCTTTTTTTGAGTGTGCTGGGGTAATATAAAAGCTCTATAATATGGCCTTAGGCAAGACTGGCAAAAAATACTGATACATACAAAATACTGAATATTGCGAAAGTTTTCAGACCTTGAAAATGACTGAAAAGGTTTATTTAAAAAACGTGAATAAAAATTGAGAACGTATATCTAACATTTTTTTAACGACAAATATATATTCAAACCATTATATTTAAATCAGCTTAACTTCTTTTTTTTTTACTTACCCTCATTTGCACCCAATAGTGCATAGGGCACTGAATAATATTGATGCAACGCTATGTTGGTCCTAAATTTTTACAAAATAAAATTTTAATTTTGTTTTAATTACTTTTATTTTTGATTCTTTTCTCCGACCGGTTTCGACAAACACCTCGGCATCTTCAATGAATGGATATGTACTTAACTTAAAACTTCTGTTTTTCACTCCAGTACGTATTTATTCCTTAAGATGATAAAGATTTTGTCAAACCTGGTTGGAGAAAAATACCAAAAATAAAAGTGGTTAAAAAAGTTTTGTGGCTAACTGTTTTTTTCTTTATTTTTTATACAGATAAGTATACACAAATATGTTTGTAAGACAAAATAGTCTGCTACAAAAAATTGGAAAAAATAGAGTTATGGTAGAAAACGATTGATCCTAGAAAATTAAAGTCAGAGTCCGCGAGACTAACCATGGGATCACACCCGACTAAAAATACAAGTAGTATGATCGTTAATCATAATTAAAATCAAGGGAAAATCCCATATCTGCGATTTATTTTCCATCAGGGGTGGAAATATCATAACACATTGATACGTTGTGCATATTTTAACACAGAAAATAAGAACGTATTGCTGCATAAATCTTTCGTGGCAATTTTGCTTTCTCAGATACATTTTTCCGTGGCAAAACGAAACCAAAGTTGACCCTCTGACTTCCGAAAAATGTGTAAATATTTTAAGCGAGTCAGGACTATTGCGTCCTGCTCTTGTTCCACCCAATTGTTGAGGAAAGTTTCCTTTAACTATACTCGTACAGATAACAGACATAATTTAGAATTTTTACTGATAACTTAGCGACGTTTCGCTTCCATATAACAGTATGCTCTAGATTCAAGCTTTAATCAAGGTTTTTCTTGTTTTTAAACTTTTATTTTTAATATAATTTATATTTGAAGCACTAAATTTGTGATTTTCCATTTTATAATTAAAATGTAACTTTGTTTTGAACTCACTATAAATATTTAATTATAACTTAATTATAATGTCTACCGGTTTCGAAGCTAACCGCTTCTTTATCAAGACTGATTAATACTAAAAATCTATCTACTAAACAATACTCAAAATATTTTGACGGTTAGGGAAAGAAGCTTAGGTAGATCTCAAGTGGCTTTATTTTTTTTGTTGATTGGCAGTCACAGTCTTTGTTGATTGCCAGTCACATTCAAAAGTTTAAGATTTTTTATTGAATAAAATGATAAAATCGGGCAGGCAGACGGAGGCTGCTGAAAACGTTTGCGATGTTTCTTATTCTATCTCAAAGACTCTTGACTGATATGCTTCTTATATGTATATGTTTATATCTGATAACGACCCGATTTTTATCTGTTAAAATATCCCGAGATTTTAGATAATTGCAAGAGTGCCAGTTATGAGTTTCTTCAATCTTCAGAAACCAATATTTCTGAAACGGGAAGGGGCAAGGAATCGTGCACTCCTGGAAGGGCGTCACCTTTTGTAATATGCAGATATCCCGGCGCAAAATTTTCCCGAGTGTGTAAAATATGAATGCAATATGTGAAATACGTGGCGTCATATTTCTGTCTGAGGAATAATAGGGTAGTCGGCGAAGGGGGTTGCTACCAGATAGACCCACCGCCTGGAATCTTGGGCCGCATAATCCCTGTATCCAATTGAATATTCAGCAGCGATTAATAATATGCTAATTCCTAACTGACGTATCACAGAACACATATTGGCACAATAAACTATTCGATCATTTATTCACACGTGATTGTGGTTCTACTGTTTCCATAGTTTACGAACTTTAAAGAGATATTGAAAGTGATCGGATTGGTTAATGGACAGGAAATACGATTCTAATAGCAAATATGATTAAAATATTACATATTGACATATCGTAGTCATACAGGAGAAAGTGACCAAGTGCATTTTTTTTTTACAAAAACGCGATCATTGACTATTTGATATCTTACTAGCTCAATATTGCCCTGAAAAAATCCCAAAGTGTTAAACTTGGAAGTATAATATATTGACTTGTTAAAAGTGACCAACTGCATTGATACTTTTTTTTTTTAAATGTTAACAATATTAGTATACTCACCGAGATTTTTATGTCTACCGGTTTCGAGATGTACCAGTCTCTTCGTCAGGACAATCACTACCACAGCATGCAAACAATACCACCCTTCACCACCATAGCACCATTTACATTTACTTCAAAACTACACAAATTGTGTGACAATAACACAGTTATAAATTATTTTCATTCAATAAATATGCCACTTTTTGACATCTCAACAAAGATGAAGAAGAATGTAGTAGTGAGGAAGACCGAGGAAAACTTGGCACAATCAGGAATGTCAAATACTTGAAAGCGCCGGGTCAGGAGTCGTAATAATCGTCGGGTATGTATGAGGAGATGCATGAATGTGAAAGAGGCGAAGAATGTTTGTAAAGACAGAGTAGTGTGGCATTTGATTCTCTCTGCCTACCCCTGCGAAAAGTGGCGTGATGGTTAGTTAGTTCGTTTTTAGGGTATTTACTGGGCATATAAGCTGTATTTATAGGCTGGTCGGTGATCACTTTACACACGTGTAACATTCACCATTCTACCTATGATTGACAAACATATTAATCAAATTTTGGAACTCATACATATATCATCAATCTCATGACACTTCACGATTGAGTTCACAACTAGGGTAGAACGGTGAATATTACACGTGTGTATAGTGATCACTTAACCAAACCAGTCTGGGTTTACTTTACTTTAAAATACTTTTAAAGTAAAGTTAGATAAGTAAATTTTAAGTCAAATTTATAAATGATAGAAATATAATTAAAACAGTGGTATCACTACAAATTGGACGTTTTACAATATACTTTGGACATTATATTGAATTTTATAAAAATAAAAAAATAAAAAATATATAAAAAAATCATATTAGTACTACACAATATATGAGCGCGATGTGCACTAATGTTTTCAGACAAGAAAACACTTGTTTTTTACCACTTGAGTTTTATTATAGACTACATGTTTCAGAAGTTAAACATCCATCATTCAGGTCTGTATAATAAGTTATTATACAGACCTGAATGATGGAAGTTTAACTTCTAAAACATGAAGTCTATAATAAAACTCAAATGGTAAAAAACAAGTGTTTTCTTTAATCATTGTAACATGTCTTACCACAAAGTTAATGCCGAAACAATAAATAAAATTTTCAGACAAGATTTTCAGTAGTATTTCACATGAGTATTTCAAAACGTTTTTTACATTAAATATAATAAAATGACCAATTTATTTTCTAGAACGTCTAATTTGATTTGTAAGACGTCTAATTTGGTATGTAAAACTTCAAATTTGAAGTGAAACCCTCTTTTAATTAAAATTTATTAAAAATATTGCGAAAATAAGTGTTTTGATTCGAAGCCTTTGAATACAAAACAAAATTGTTAGTATTTATCTTTAAATCGCCCGAAGATCAATCGGTGAAAACAAAGAATTTCCGTAAACCTTTAGTTGAAATATAAATTTCAATATGTGACTCGATTCGAATTGGAATAAAAGGTCTTTGAAGAAATTTTCTATTTAAATTTCTTCAGTACTGCAAACAAAGTTCAATGTGAAAACGCGTTGGAAATACAAACTTGTTGTTTACAAACGATTACAATAACAAAACGTCTAGGGATTTTTTTATTTTCATTTATATTGAGGACCAAGATTCTTTTAAAATTTCATACAATCAGAAATCTTAACGTTCCCTTATTTTCCTTAAATTTCATATCATTTATATTGTGGTAAGCGTGTTTGACAATTCGCCCCTCTTATAACAACAACGTCATATATCAAAAATCGTAAATTTTTAATTGTGCATGTTTTCTAAATGCCCAGAAATGTACTATATCTCAGGTAAAGTGGCATATTTTTAAGTTAATATTTACCCGCTACAATCCAAAAATGTTGTTTTTGCATTTTGAAGTAAAGGTATTGTTTAATTATTTTTTTAAATATACTAAATATTTTTGAAATGGAGAAAAAACATTCAGGTTTTACCTAAAACAATCTGTTGCACAGTAAAAAGCTCAATAAGTGGCTTGATATTTATTTTTAATACATTTGATTATATTTTAAAACGATCTCCTGAAAAATGAAGTTGTTAAAAGGAGTGAACGAATTCTTCAGGGCCCAAGCACGAATTATGAACGTTGAATAAAGCGATTTAAGTATTATAATAAAACAATTGTAAGACCACATTTGAGATTGTTAATTTGAACACGACTAGTTTCGAGAACTGCGGATGTTCTCGAACTAGTCGTGATCGCGTAAACCAGCCAAATGCCAGATCGTAAGCCTTGGGGTGCTCAGATTTCCACCTTCTTTCATATAAAGATGACTGATAGATGTTTCATTTAAGTTGTAGTAAGTAAGCACCACTATTTCTTAAAATCTAATTTGACACGTGTTTCGATACATTCCGCATCATTTCCAAACACCGTATGTGAAGATAAGTCTTAATTTCAGTGATGGTTCTTGGGACGTTGAAGGTTGAAGAGGGAGTCGAGCTTTTTCTCATTTTTAGTTATTTTTTTAAAAAAAATTTCATCAGTGGGAACTACATTTTTTATATTTTCTCATTTATTTCTTTAATATGCTTCTTATGCCTATTTATTATACCTGTTTATTGTTTTTATTTTTTGCCATGTTTTAGTTTTGGTTATTTAAAAAAAATCTTTTTTGTAATTTTATTATTTGTGTTCCAGTCTTGTTAACCTTAATCCCATGTCCTTAAATGAGAAATAGAAATTACTCATCGGGAATGTTATATTTATGACTTATGTTTGTAATTTATTTAAAAAAATTATAAATAAATAAATTAGTGAAAAAAGATTCATATCAAGTTGAGAAACCTATAATATAAACAGTATAAAGTTTAATTTCATCTTGTATTTTAGAGAAAATAAATGCGCAAAAGTAGTAGTTTTTTACTAAATAAAATTGTCCATAATTTTCAGGATGAAAAGATATTGATACAAGACCTAGGTCGACCCAAAATCTAAAGACATCGTTATTACATGTCGTTTGCATACAGCGAATGGAGAGTTCAAATATTTGGGCTAAATCGAGGGATAAAGGCCAAAGTGTGCTGACTAAAGGTTTTATATATTTTTTTGGGGACACAAACGGAATAAAATCACCTATGAAAGGATATTCGTTAACGAACGATAAAACTATTTTAATGCGTTAGGGAAAAAAATGCTTTTGTATTTTGTTAAGCGCTGTTATATAATATCTATATTTTTAATGATTTATTGATAGTGCTTATCTCCTTGCATTATAATTCTTTTAAAAGCAATCACTTAAAATTTTTATTTAAGTATGTATATCTATTTATTTTGTCCGCCTTCGTAGTGTTTTGGTCAGCATGCTCGGCTACCGTTCTGGAGGTCCCGGGTTCCATTCCCACGGGAGGGTCAAATAATATAAGTGTTTTTTTCACTCTAATATGTATTCAATATTACCCTGGACTGGTACCTGAAGTGGAGGGCTGATCGCCTTTCCTTCATGTGTGAACGATCAAGATAACACTGCGTTTATATAATGCAGTGCCCTATGCCCCATTGGGGTGCGGATAAGGGTTTAATAATGAAAATAATATAATTTCTTTGATATTAGTAATGTTAGTAAATAACCACTCACCGACTACTTCTGTCTACCGGTTTCGAGACGTACCCGTCTCTTCGTCAGGACATACACTACAATTTAACAATCATGCGAACAACACTACACCACACCCACTTAGTACTATTCACATACACTATCACTACACATGCAAAACATGCAGAGCGAGTTGTTAGTCCCACCATGCTTTTGGGAAACTAAATAATAAAGTAAAAATGTAATATAAATATACGCAGATTGGAAACTATATTAGGATTCAAAGAGAAGGGGGTAGGTTCTGGGAAGTGGGAGGAGTTGAGTTAGGAGCTGATCGGTTCAGTGCTACGTCGAATAAAGGGCTGTATGGAAAATTTATTTGGTTATTTATTAATTGGATGTTATTTTTAATGGATTTTCTAATGTGAAACATTTCCATATTATTTAATTTTAACCCTTTATCATTTGTGTGTAGTATTTTTACCCCTGTTTCTTTATTAAATTCGTGATTGGACTTGGACGAATTTAATAAAGAAACAGGGGTAAAAATACTACACACAAATGATAAAGGGTTAAAATTAAATAATATGGAAATGTTTCACATTAGAAAATCCATTAAAAATAACATCCAATTAATAAATAACCAAATAAATTTTCCATACAGCCCTTTATTCGACGTAGCACTGAACCGATCAGCTCCTAACTCAACTCCTCCCACTTCCCAGAACCTACCCCCTTCTCTTTGAATCCTAATATAGTTTCCAACCTGCGTATATTTATATTACATTTTTACTTTATTATTTAGTTTCCCAAAAGCATGGTGGGACTAACAACTCGCTCTGCATGTTTTGCATGTGTAGTGATAGTGTATGTGAATAGTACTAAGTGGGTGTGGTGTAGTGTTGTTCGCATGATTGTTAAATTGTAGTGTATGTCCTGACGAAGAGACGGGTACGTCTCGAAACCGGTAGACAGAAGTAGTCGGTGAGTGGTTATTTACTAACATTACTAATATCAATTAAAATGTTTGACCACAAAGTAAATGCTTTGAATATAAATAATAATATAATTTCTATTTATTCTTAAAATGGGAATATATTTTATTAATTTACTTTTATTGTTTTAATTATTTATTATTATTTTTTATTCTTATCATAGGACTTCATTTTTAATTCTAAGCACTGGGGGGGGGGGGATTTTTATTTAGGTTTCTTTAAGTAAAATTTATTTAACACAGCTTGATTTACTAGTTAAGTTTCATTTTATTTATTCTTTATTATGATTTATTATTATTACTCTCCCTTAACCATCACTTTTTTATCCCCTTTATTATTACGCATTTGATTGCAAAAAGTATGTTAATATGTGTTGTATTGTATTGAATTTCATTTCGTGGAGCAAACGGATGACGAGAGAACGACTAACAAACTATATTTGGCGAATAGGAATGAGAGAACAGAACGAGGACAGCTGAAAGAGGCTTGGAACGACCAGATCAATCAAAAAATTTGGTGGTATCAAAAGTCTACGTAATGGGAGGGCATATGTGACTAGATGTATGGATGTGAAGGAAGCGAGGAGTGTATGTCAGGACAAAAATGTGCCGCGTTCTATCCTCGCTGTCTATCCCTGCGGTGAAACGGCGTGATAGCAGTACTCGTAATACTAGTTGATAGAACGTTAACTTTACAAAATGAAAAGGAAATATAATAAAAAAATATTCTAAATTAATAACTACAAACTTATTTTTTAGAAATCTCATCAAAGATGAAGAAGAATATGGAGGTCTGGGCATTTACGGGGTTGACTACCGTTATAGGCTGGATTAAGTGATCACTTTACACACATTAACATTCACCAATTCTACCCATTATTGAAAACCACACGACGCAAATTCTTGGAAGTTCTATATATATGAACCAATTGTGAAACATTGTTCTTGAATCACTAGAGACATCTATTGGTGAGATGAAAATAAGCTTTTTATTGAGCAGAAACTCTTCAAAAGCAGAGACTTCAATATTCTTCTTCTTCTCTGATGAGATGTCAAAAAGCTTATAATTGGATATAATCCAGATTAGTGAACAAGTATATGGACCCACTCAAAATGTTATAACTGCATAACTACTTCATTAAAAAAAAACGCCAACGTTTCACTCGTGTAAAAACTAATGAAGAAAAATACATAATATTGACGCCTTGAATGAAGGGAAATTGGTATTTTATTTGAACACGTTGTCTAAACTAACCAACTCACCCTTAAATAATCGTCTATTAACAAGAAAACACCTTATTTGACACGACAAATATTGGTAGAGGTAAATTAAAGTTAGGTTAGTAATATAATATTTTGTTTACCCTATTAAATCCTATCCCCTCCCGAGATCGCCAGTAAACCTATTAAGCTTAATAGTGACTACATTTTACTTTGAATTTATTGAAAAACAAGTGTGTAACGGCCGCTGAAGGATACTTTTAAGCACGTTTTAACCTAACTCATAAGATATTTCATGCGTAACATCCCCTTATTTTGAAATATTTGTACACTTCATAGAACATACACTTTAAAAAAATAATTTAATAATGGGAGAAGCGTGTATTTTATTAACATGATTTTTTCGCGTAAGCCCTCAGGGTTTTCAAAATTGCTGAGAAATATTTTTATGAATACTTCTGGTAAAAATTGTATTTAGGAATAGAGTTTACTCTTAAAAATATTAATTTTAAACATGTAACAAAGTTCAACTACAGGAATACGCATAAAAGAAGTTGATTCGTATTATAAAGAATATTTCATTCTTGATAGTAATTAATAATTTTTCTGATTTTCTATTATTCCTATATTACCGTTTTTGTATATCATTATACTACAACAAAGACGATTCGATTCCATTGTACCACAAATATCATCATTTAATTAGCGAGGTAGTTCTTATATTTTTTTATTTTGTCTTTTATTTTAATAAGTTACTGTTTTTTTATTTGGATATTGAAATAAATTTTATAGACAACATGCTCCAAAAAGGTATGATCAAATCACGATAAATATATATATATATATATATATATATATATATATATATATATATATATATATATATATATATATATATATATATATATATATATATATATGTATGTATATATATATATATATATATATATATATATATATATATATATATATATATATATATATATATATATATATATATAAATATATATATATATATATATATATACACATATATATATATATATATATATATATATATAAATATAAATATATATATATGTATATATATGTATATATATATATATATATATATATATATATATATATATATATATATATATAAATATATATATATATATATATATATAAATATGTATATATCTAATTTCAATGCACCATTAACTCAATATCTTTATCAATCTTTCCATCCTTAGAAAATATGCTCCTCAAATATACATAACATACCCCATTTACATTTTTTTAATATCCTTCAAATGAATTAATTTCTTTTTTGGATTTGACCAGATTTTTTTATGTGTTACAGTCCGTTAAATGGAGGTCCATTATATCGAGGTTTGACTGTATTATGTAAATTTCTTTCGAAATAATTTTAAGCGTCCAGCGCCCTTGCAGTTCGAGGGCATGTTTGTTAATCCTCGGTTATCAGTTCGGTAAACAGTTGTTAAGATGAACAAGTTGGGTTGGCCGTGGAATAATCCCGGCTTAGGTCCAATTTAACACTTCCAGAGTCCAATATTACTCCCTGTAGTACTCTATTTACTCCTAATCTTAACGGAATATCATATTATCTCGTTGAGTTGGCGTCTCTAGGCGTAAGCTGATTTGGGGATTATTGAATATTCCTTCATTAAATACTTATTACGATTTATTCAACCTGTGTATAATATTGTCGTCATATAATATAATTGTGTGTGGAAGTGGTCCCGTGGTTAGTGTCGCGGACTAGTTCAGAGTTTCACGGTTCGAACCCACTCTACCAATATTTGATATCTATTTCTAATAATGAGCCGCTTAGGCTCACAGAAATAGTATGAAATTGAAATATTTGTGTAAATAATACAAAAACACAAATATTTCTCTAAAATAAAAAATTATAATAACTTTTTAGAAACGTCTGAGACATTAGTATTACAAGATTTTGAGTGTGTCCAAATACTTGTTCACATAATCTGGATTATCTTCAATTATAGGAGTTATTTTTCATATTATTTTTTGACATCTCATCAAAGATGAAGATGAATATGGAAGTCTGGGCATTTACGATGCTGACTACCGTTTGCTGGAAATTCTATATATATGAACCAATTTTAGAAAATACACCAATAGATGTCTTTAGTGAAGTTCTAGTGATTCAAGAACAATGTTTAAAAATTGGTTCACGTATTGGTTTCTCCCAAGAATTTGAGTAGTGTGGTTATCAATAATTGGTAGAATCGGTGAATGTTACAGTGCGTAAAGTGATCAGTTAAACCAGCCTATGACGGTCGTCAGCCCCGTAAATGCCCAGACTTCCATGTTCTTCTTCATCTTTGATGAGATGTCAAAAAATAATATGAAACAATGATGTCATTTAAATTTCAGGTGAAATTGCATGCGGAGCTGCATTTCAGTAGTCCTTTCGGTGACAAGTTCAGAATCGCAGCCATAAATATGTCAATTCAACCCTTGGCCAGGCCCGCCCCCCGCCCCCGCTCGCACCCCCAGTCACCCTCCTACTAATCCCAAACTTCAACATTCTGCGGCCATCTTATACTGGAATTACTCCGCAAGTTTCAGGGATAATCTCCAGCTGCAAGTTCCTTAATCCAAGTGTTTTGGGGCTACATAAATACTTCAGGACTGGTCGGTTTCACGGACCGCACTCACTTAAGGGCGACTCGGGAATGCAATGGGATGCGTTTTTCTTATGGCGAGTCGTAAAGCGAACCAACTTGCAAACTTTGATTGAGAATCATATTGTTTATGCGTTTAGTTCCCAACTCTGAAGCTTTTATGAGATTCTGCTCTGTCTCCATCTTATAAAGTACCAACTTATCTTTACAATGTTCACTCCGTTTGTATAAATGATGTTTATTTTTAATTTAAGTTTTATTTGGTTGGGAATTGTATAGCTTTACATTAAAAATATATAATAAAAAAAGCTACATTAACAATAATAAACATTATGGTTAATGTAGTTTTTTTTAAATATATATATTATATATATATATAAAAAAAAAAAAAATATATATATATATATATATATATATATATATATATATATATATATATAAATATAAATATATATATATATATATATATATATATATATATATATATATATATATATATATATATATATATATATATATATATATATATATATATATATATATATATATATATATATATATATATATATATATATATATATATATATATATATATATATATATATATATATATATATATATATATATATATATATATATATATATATATATATATATATATATATATATATATATATATATATATATATGTATATATATATATATATAAATATATATATATATATATATATATATATATATATATATATATATATATATATATACAATATATATATATATATATATATATATATATATATATATATATATATATATATATATATATATATATATATATATATATATATATATATATATATATATATATATATATATGTGGGTATTAACATCACCAAATTTTGAAGGACTCCTTTATTTAATTTTCTAAATTATATGTTTATATCATATTAAGATTTTTTTAAATGAATAACCCGCACAACCTCTATAAGAGGCTTGTCAGCCGGTAATATAGTGAGTTAGGGAAGGTTATTTTGGTTCTTTTAAAATTTTTATTTGTATACAAATGTCAAATCGTAATAATTTTATTTTAATGGCTTGATAATATAATTTTTTTCCGAAACGGGTAGTCACAAATATGTATTTATAAAAGTGGTATTATACAAAGTAAACAATAGATGATAAGGAAAGTGTTTTACATATATCGCTCACTCCTTTCAACAACGTCATATATCAAAAATCGTCAATTTTTAGCTGTGCATGTTTTCGGAATACCCAGAAAATGTACTATATCCCAGCAAGAGCGGCATATTTTTAACTTAATATTTACCCGCTACAGGGCAGAAAGTGCTGTTTTTGCATTTTAAAGAAAATATATTGTTTAATTAGTTTTTTAAATATACTTAATATTTTTTAAATGGAGAAAAAACCTTCAGGTTTTACCTAAAAAGATCGGTTGCACAATAAAAAGTTCAATGATTGGCTTGATATTTATTTTTAATACATTGTATTATGTGTTTAAACTTTAAAAACGATTTCTTGAAAAATCAAGTTTTTTGAAATATGATGTTCTTGAAAGAAGTGAGCGATATATTTATTAAAAAAATTATAAAACATAATTAACATATTTTGCAGAGACCCACCAAGTCACCTTGTGTGTCTTGTCGGTGATACTATTGCGATTTACAATTTAATACGTAAAAAACATATTTATTTTTATATTAAATAAATTGTATTTTCCACAGATTCCGCTATTTCATTTCACAAAATTTTAATGACATGTCATTAAGAATCCTCGCAAAATGTTTGTTCATACTGCTTGAATCAATTTATTTTTATCTTGTTTTTCGCTTGTCTATAAGCGCTGCCGATAAATCTCATTCGGTCAATTTGTTTTGTTATGTACATTGCACGCTTATCCAATTATCGAATTTGGCAATCGCTTCTGGGCTGGAGCATGAAGTACCAAATTAACCTATATGCTCAAAGACACGGATTTATCTTGAGCTGCACAAACTCTGTTTTACAGCCATCAGCGATACAGTATTGCTATATCGTGAGTGGTTACTTAAAACGGAATCTAATCGTCTCGTAATCAAAATACATCCTCGTCTTACATGTACATATCGCTCACTCCTTTCAAGAACGTCATAAATCAAAAATCTTGATTTTTCAGGAGAACGTTTTTAAAGATTAAAAATATAACACAATGTTTTAAAAATAAATATCAAGCCACTTTTTGAACTTTTTACTGTGAAACATATCTTTTTAGGTAAAACTTGAAGGTTTTTTCTCCATTTGAAAAATATTTAGTATATTTCAAAAAATAATTAAACCACCCCTTTTCTCCAAAATGCAAAAACAATACTTTCTGCCCTGTAGCGGGTAAATATTAAGTTAACAATATGCCACTTTTGCTGGGATATAGTACATTTTTTGGGCATTCCGAAAACATGCACAACTGAAAATTGACAAATTTTGATTTATGACGTTCTTGAAAGGAGCGAGCGATATGTTATTAGAAGTATATAATAAGTTTCATAAGTACAATCTAATATGCAACTTACTATACTTGTTAGCCATCGATATCTCAACATGAAACTCTTTGTGGTAACATAACTATGTATAACTAAAAGAGCTGTGTATTCCAAACGAATTGATTGTTGTTGCGGGAGATATGGCATGATATGTTTTTCCACGAGCAGTTAGAAATAGTGAGAGTGAGATTATCTATTGAAAAAAAACTAAAAACGCATTTGTTTGCTAAATCATTTTCACTAACTCGTTAAGTGGAAATGATTTAGCAAATAAATTTACAAACTAATTCAATCATAGTGAAGCGCCATTGACGTAGTATTCTACGAAAATGCCGATTTATAAATTATTGAAATTCATTATTTATAAGTTTTAAGTACATATTTTTCTTCTCCGTAGTGTAATGGTCAGCACGCTCGGCTACCGTTCTGGAGGTCCCGGGTTCAATTCCCAAGGGAATAAAATAAATATAAGTGATTTTTTCACTGTAATATTTATTCAATATTACCATGGACTGGTACCTGAAGCGGAGGGCTGATCACCTTTCCTTCATGTGTAAACGATCAAGATAACACTGCGTTAATATGACACAGTGCCCTATGCACCATTGGGGTGCGGATAAGGGTTTTCGTTAAGTACACAATCCCAAACAAAGAAAAATGAATAAAAACACATACCTACAACATTTGGTCAAAAAAAAACTTTGATTATTTTGCAACAAAAATTTACAACCTGCTTCCATTTTTCTATGTAATCTATTTTAATTTCAAATTTCTATGTTATTTTTTGTAATGCCGTAAATAAATAAATAAATAAATTATCCATAAAGGTAAAAGATATTTTCGTACTCGTATATGTATAGTGGAAGTTGATAAGTTTGAAATAGGTTGCATCATTCGGGAATGTAGTATTTGATTGCAAGTCATAAACATTTTTCATTCTTTTCGTTAATTGATTCGGCAGTCACTTTGAGATAAAATCTATTTATTTTTAATTTAAGCTTCAGTGAGTAAATACCACTTTTTCCTGATTTTCTTTCTTATTTTTTTGTAAATAAATATTATTAAATGTGCCATTTGTACGGGAAAATTCAATAAGGGCACATTTTTGTGAATTGTTATTATGTGATAAAAAAATGTTTTACTTAGAATTGCTGCCATGAAATGATATAAGGCAGAATCCTAGATTTATCCTTACGAATAAATCATCCTTGAATATCGTGCGGGATTATTAATATCGAATTGATACGAACACAGATGAATCTCAGTTCACATTAGGGGCAAGATGGTATTCTGAAGGGCTTTCGCTCCCCTCAGATAAGTCAATGTCATTTCAGCGCCCCATCCCTTATCCGCGACCATTAGCAAGATATGATGATGTTTACAAGGGAAGCAGATTGGGGTGTATTACGAGATATACCCTTAAGCTGTTTCAGCGAGTACTTTGAAGAAATATCTCGCATTCATTCACTACTTTTATGACAGTTTTCAGAAAAATGCCAGACAAATGTTAAAACGTAAATTTAATACTACTACTCGGGGGTTTTTTTCCTTGTAACGCGGTGGAACGACGTTCCAGTACCTTTTTTCACGGGTTTAATTGAATTTTTATGTTATTTATTGATTCGGCATTAACTTTGTGGAATGACATGTTGATTATTTTTTAAAAATTAAATACTTGAATATACCTCTTTAATGAGTTTTATTTATATAACCGACTAGTTTCTAAAAACTTATACCATAGATGTTTTCATCTTCTGGTAAATAATAATAAATAAATAAAAAAAAATATATAATAATAAATAAAACTCATTAAAGTGGTATTTTCAAGTGTTAAATTTTCAAAAAAAATAAACATTTTCATTACGTTTTTAAAATCAATTAGATGAAACAATGTTTGCGCTGACGTAATTACAATCTTTAATTATATATTTCATCAAAACGATAAAGTATGGTATTGCAATGAATATTTAAATGATATTTAAATACATTTTTTTAGTAAAAGGCTTGACATGAAGTGAGTTATTTTTTGGAATGTATGTCTGTCCTGACATACACTCCTCGCCTCCTTCACATCCATACATCTAGTCATACATGCCCTCCGATTACGCAGACTTTTGACACCACCAGGTTTTAGGATGTGATTGAGGTCGTGCCATTTTTTAATCTTTTTCGGACATCCTCATTATGTTCACTCGTTCACATTCGCCAAATACACTTCTTTAGTCATTCTCTCGTAATAATTTTTTTTAATCATCATTTATATCACAAAATTAATGCATAATGAATTTAAAAATACATAATTTTTGATATCACAACAAAGATGGTATGTGGAATACGAGGCATTTAGAAGGCTTACATTAAGTTTAGATGTCAAAAATATCTCCTGATTGAAGATAATCCAGATTTGTGAACAAGAATTTGATATTATTTTTTGACATCTCAACATAGATGAAGAAGAAACCCCGTAAATGCCCAGACTTCCATATTCTTCATCCATGTTGAGATGTCAAAAAATAAAATGAAAAACAACTCCTAAAATTAGAGATAATCCAGAGTTGTGAACAAGTATTTGGACGCACTCAAAATGTTTTAAATAATTAATAAGATTACAGTACACTTGAAATAAAGTTTAATAAAATTCTATTATTAATCAAACACACTCGTTCAAAATAAAGTAAGTTAACTTTATAAAATGAAATACCTTTGTTATAACCACTTTTTTACTAATAAAATTTAACCTACCGGTTTCAAGAAGAACCTTGTCATCATCAAGGTTTATATTAATTCAAAAATATTATAATACTCTCACCAAAAAACTTCCACACACTCCGTAAAAATGCTAAATGTTAGGAATAATTCTAACATTTAGGATTTTTACGGAGTGTGTGGAAGTTTTTTGGTGAGAGTATTATAATGTTTTTGAATTAATATAAACCCTGATGATGACATGGTTCTTGTTGAAACCGGTAGGTTAAATTTTATCAATAAAAAATTGGTGATAACAAAGTTATTTCATTTTATAAAGTTTTTAAAATGTGCCACAAAGTATCTGCGGAAAACATTCAAGAAATAAAGTAAGTACTTTAGTGATGTTCAAAAACCGGAAGCGGCCTTTTGAAGCCGTGAAATATCAAAAACAAATCAAAACACGGTATTATAACATGACTCTCCGAGTGAATTACTCACAATAGGATGCTCCGAGTGCATCGGAGCTGGAACGAGTGCAACAGAGCAGCGTAAAGATAGCTTCGGACAACACAATGCAGCGGCACACAGTGAATTATGTGAATTGTGAACTTATTTGAACATTGTAATTAAATTCTATTGATTATTCACAACATTTCGAAAATGTCCAAATACTTGTTCATAAGTCTGGATACATACTTCGCTTACTCCTTTCAACAACGTCATATTTCAAAAATCGTCAATTTTCAGCTGTGCATGTTTTAGGAATGCCCAGAAAATGTAGTATATCCCAGCAAAAGCGGCATATTTTTAACTTAATAATTACCCGCTACAAGGCAGAAAGTGTTGTTTTTGCATTTTGAAGAAAAGGTATTGTTTTATTATTTTTTTAAATAAACTTAATATTTTTCAAATGAAGAAAAAACATTCAGGTTTTACCTAGAAAGATCTGTTGCATAGTAAAAGTTCAATAAGTGGCTTGATAAATATTTTGAACACATTTCATTTTATTTTTTAACTTTAAAAAGGATCTCCCAATTTTATTGATATGTGACGTTCTTGAAAGGAGTGAGCGACGAAAAAGTCTGTTGGTTTTCGAAACTAGTCGTGAGTAATAAAATAAAACTCAAGTGGTTTTATACGTGTGTTATCAAAAAAATCACCACGTCATTCCACAAATTAATGCCGAATCAATACATAATATTATATGTGTTACAAATAAACAAAACAGATAATTTCCGTTACGAAAATTCAATTAAACCGATAACATTGTATAGAAATCTCTTTTCCGCACCGTACAAGGGGTGAATTTGAAAACTATTGATACACCTTTTGAACGAGAGCTTTTTTCTTCTCTCGTACTGATTTTCACCCGGAAATGTCCCGACAAACAATGGAGTTATCTCTCTCTCGGTTGACCGACCACTCTTCAAAATGAGTACCGTGTCGAATGCTCACCTAGCAACTCTAATAGTACATGATACACTCGTGGGGATGAAACGATAGCGTTTCATGTCCATTTTATGTCCACACACGTGTGTAATGTGTGAAAGACGATGTTATATGAAGAACTCAACTGGTAACATATAAAAAAGAGACTTATATATAATATGCTTATCTATATATATATATATATATATATATATATATATATATATATATATATATATATATATATATATATATATATATATATATATATATATATATATATATATATATATATATATATATAATATATATATATATATATATATATATATATATATATATATATATATATATATATATATATATATATATATATATATATATATATATATATATATATATATATATATATATATATATATATATATATATATATATATATATATATATATATATATATATATATATATATATATATATATATATATATATATATATATATATATATATATATATATATATATATATATATATATATATATATATATATATATATATATATATATATATATATATATATATATATATATATATATATATATATATATATATATATATATATATACATATGTAATATAAGCTAACTAAAGAAATAATAAAATAAAACATATTTTCTAGCTCCTATGAGTTTTTTTTTTTTCTTTATTTTAAATTCTTTTGCATTACATAGCATAAATTCAAATACAAAAATATTAATATAATATAAAAATGAATACAAAAAAAAGATCTCACAAAGGCATGGCCTGTGTGTGGGTATACAAAATAAATAGTCATAGTACAGGGTATAAGGGTATAGGTTTCTTAGTAGAATTAGATAATACAAAATACAAAAAACTTAATATAAAAAATAAAAAAAATACTTTACTCTAAGTAAACAATTTTCATTTTAAAAATCAAAATCAAAAACTTAAAAACATATAAAAGATGACAAAGTAAAAAAGTAAAAAGCTAGCGATCATGTGCCAAAAAGGAGCTTAAATCTGTCTCTTCTATAAATAATCTAAGCAATTTTTTTAATTTACACGAACTTAGAGAATTAACATTTAACAAATAGTCTTTGTGGAATAAGTTGAACAGTTTTGGAGCTAGAAAATATAATTGATTGGTTCTATAAACATTTTTTTTTCATCCAACCTGGATTTAAACAAAAAAAAATCCTAGACTTATGAAGTAACTTAACATCTTAAGGCCCAGAACTTTGTTTCGCTTCACCAAACAAAGGTTTAGCCGTGTTTTCGGCTGAATAAGTGGGCGCTTGTTTAAAATCTTATTTTTCAAAATCCTTTCCTCGCTTCGGTCGGCTGAGATAACATCGACTCGTAAATAATTTACGCAGGAATACCTTCGGTCACGTGACAATTCAGCCGGGCGGGAGATTTGCGAAATCTTCATCTCGATCCTGCGCCCCTGATACAGTATTCCGCCTGATAAGGCCCACAAACTTCCGGAAAAGCTAACACGCGGGATATACCCCGAAAGCCTTCCTGATGACTTCATTGTTCCTGAAAATATTGAATAAACAACCCATAGATTGTACATAAAAGCAGATAAAAGAAAGTAAGTGTTTACATTGATTTTTTAAAAGAGAAATATTTGTGTTTTTACTATTTACAAAAATACTTCAATTTCATACTATTCCTGTGAGCCAACGCGGCTCATTATAAGAAATAGGTATCAAATTGTGGTTGAGTGGGTTTGAACCGAGAAACTCTGACTCAAGGGTCCGCGACACTAACCATGGGACCACAACCCGACACAAAGATATATTATCGTAAAGAGATTGATACAGACTTTTTTTACAATTATCATATTAACTCATTTACACATTATATTTACTCGTAAATTTACGTTTTTTAAACTATACATAACATTTTTAAAAACTTTTTCATACAAACTCCTTTCATTCTTCGTACATTCAGGAATCTCATCATATATTTTCAAGCCCTTAATGCTTTATACAATTTTGCGACACTGTTTGCTTTTAATGGCAGTCTTATTTTATCCATATTTCTATTCATAATATTAATGTGGAAGAGGCGAAGATTATGTGGAAAGACAGATTGGTGTGGCGTTTTATTCTATTTGCCTACCCCTGTTAAGATGGTTAGTAAATCACTTTTTTCTTTACAAAAATGTTAAAAAATATTACATAGTATATAACCACTCACCGAACTCAGCTTCGGTGAGTGGTTATTTAGTAATATTATTAACATTTAGACATTTTGTGTAGTTTTGAGTGTGTAAATGGTGCTATGGTGGTGAAGGGTGGTATTGTTTGCATGCTGTGTTAGTGATTGTCCTGCCGAAGAGACGGGTACGTCTCGAAACCGGTAGACATAAAAATCTCGGTGAGTGGTTATATACTATTATTATTAAAATTTTCGTAAAAAAAAAGTAAAAATTACTAACCACAAAGGAAATGCTTTAAATATTAATAATTTTGAGAATATGTTAGCAAGTTAGTTTTTTTCAAATCATATTATTGTGGCCGTCTGGCCACGCCATCAAGTTGACCACACTGAAATACGAATTCGCCACGGAGATTCCCGAGCGGATTCAACAAAAGCGGCCAACCGAAGCGCGGAGACCGAGATTCGCTGTATCGCTTGATTGCTGAAGGACGTATATTTTAGCTTCATATTTAATTCAAAGTTCCATAATCAATTAGATAAATTATAATAGTTAATATCAATAGTAATTAAAGTGTAAGAACTTATATCAATAAGCAAACTGTAAGTAAGCATTTCTTTTAAATATCCTATTCTGGCTTCTCGTTACAATACCTAACACACCGGGTCTTTCAAACATTGCTTCTTGCATAGCATATCGATGTCTCCAATCAGCATACAGTCAAGGAGTTATCCATGGCGTTCAGTCGATTTGCTTTAGTTACAAATGGAGTCAATTAACACGAGTATCCCCATTAGTCCTCGCGGGACCCGTTCCCGGGGGATGGGCTCTGACGACCCCTGTTACCTGCCATTAGGAATGCAATGACGTCATGCAATCATGTTTAATGACCATCGCAATCGCATAACGTATCACAATTACAGATAATAATCACTATTGCCGACTGCTTCCGGTAGATACTGCTAACCTGCTGAGATTGAAGTGATTTAACATTGGGTAAGTTTTATTGAACAAGCTGTTTACACCTTTGGTGAATGGGAACAAGTGGTATGAGTATATATATATATATATATATATATATATATATATATATATATATATATATATATATATATATATATATATATATATATACATATATATATATATATATTATATATATATATATATATATATATATATATATATATATATATATATATATATATATATATATATATATATATATATATATATATATATATATATTTATTTATCTGTCAAATATCCAAAAACATTGTGTTTCTATTCATTTATAAATCTTTGTCACTTTGTGGTAATATCTATTAATTTTTTATTTAATGTTTTTTTGCTAAATACCACCACTAAAATACCAATTTTACATGGTTTTTCAGATCTCTTTTTTTTAATGACCTTCTTCGTCTTCGAGTTTTGTCTGTAGATAGTAAGGATAAGGTAGGTTGGTATGAAAAATACAGGATAAATACCCAGACCGATTGAAGACAAATATTTCTTGAATTCAATTTATGGTAATCGAATCTGCGACGTCTGTTTCACAGTCGGGCGTCTACCTAATAACGCCACGGCGCTTTGATAGTAATATACAAAAAGTGATTTTTTTTACTTC
This sequence comes from Brachycentrus maculatus, assembly GCF_059751285.1. Taxonomy (NCBI): domain Eukaryota; kingdom Metazoa; phylum Arthropoda; class Insecta; order Trichoptera; family Brachycentridae; genus Brachycentrus; species Brachycentrus maculatus. Next base: position 1,019,108 of record NW_028280803.1, read on the forward strand.
ATAAAATAAACAGTGCTCTTAGTAATCCCTTTTGTTTTTTTTATGTTTTTTGCAGATACTTTATAGCACATTTTATAAGCCTTAAAAAATACAAATAAAACTAAGTTTTTTACTTTTATTTCAAATACTTTTTTTCCAACAGGTTTCAACAACCACCTTGTCATTTTAGGTATGGATATGTACTTCTATGTATGGATAAGGGATGGATAGGTTTATATCCATTCCTGACATAAATGTTACAGATGACATGATTAATTCAAACAATGTTTAAATGTTATTCAATAAAGTATGAAGTGATCGCTGACGCCAAGCAATACCAAATCGTTGGCCCTGCAAATCTCAGACGTTTAGAAAAAAAATATTTTTAAATATAAAAATCCTTAATTATGATTTAGGATTTTTATGGAGTGTGTGGAAGTTTTTGGTGAGAGTATTTTAATATTTTTTATTTAAAATAAACCCTGATGATGACAAGGTAGTGTCGAAACCGGTAGGTTAAATTGTGTTTAAAAAAAGCAGTGAAAACTAAGTAAATTAATTTTATAAAGATATTATAAAATGTGCCACAAAGTATCTGCGGAAAACATTCAAGAAACATTTTTTATTTGTTAAAAATATTCTTACTGTTGAGATGTCGAATATATCTTTAACTTAATATCTTTATTCCTTCAACTCAATTAATTCATTCATATGCACGAAATTTGCATTTATAAATTGACTACACATGCATTTGTCCTTTGTGAAGATACGTTACTAATTTATCGTATGGTATGTCCGCAACACATGTTTGGAATAATTGCAAACAGTGTATATTCGCTATGTTCCAGAATAGCGAAGTGGCTGGAATCTGGAATAGGTTTAGGGATTCTCCGCTCCTAACTTAACTGCGCTTTAGTCAATCAGTCGCAACAGTAAGCTATGGCACTTGCCACATATCTCCAAAGCAGCACAACTCGAAAGCTCTTAATTGGAGATAAAAGCTCTTGGTCTAGCAGCGGAGGATGCGGCCCCAATCCTTAAACTGGCCGCTCTTTCAGGGCAGGTAAACTCAAAGCGAAGTTCCGAAACCACGTAACGTTGTAACGATGAGCTTACTATTCAGCAGAGCTTTCGAAGTGCAACAATAATAAGCGATAATGTATTTAACTGTAAAAGGTATTAATTTTTTAATCAAACCCAGATTTTTTGAGTCTACTAAATTGTGTTTTATTAAAAAAAACTCATAAAAATTAATATTGTGACAATTGTTTCGCCTAGTTATGGTATTTTCAAACGAATGTGAAGATTTAACGGACTGGCGGTCCTTGAATCTTCACTTAATCCAGTCTTCATTAAGTACATTTAATTACAACATTTTGAGTGTGTCCAAATACTTGTTCACAAAATCTGGATTATCTCCAATTACAGGAGTTATTTTCGTATTGTTTTTGACATCTCTACAAAGATGAAGAAGAATATGGAAGTCTGGGCATTTACGGGGCTGACGACCGTCATAGGCTGGTTTAAATGATCACTTTACACACGTGTGACATTCACCAATTCTGACCATTATTGACAACCACACTACTCAAATTCTAATTAATGGGTAGAATTGGTGAATGTTACACGTGTGTAAAAAAAATACAACTTAGTACACTTAAAAAATCTGTGTTTGATTTAAAAATTAATACATTAATTAAAATGGAGTTCTACAAATCAAACGCCAAATTTATAAATATTTAAGTATATTTTGAATTATACAACCATTTTTAACCATGGGTAATTGAAATCCTCCATCTAAACACTCCTTTCTTCATTTTATCGATGAAGACCAGTCTAACACTTTCATACATTACTTTACCTCAAATTCATCTAAAAACGTATTTCGACTGCTTTTCAGCTTACTTCAATCCGGTAACAAAATGCTTTGAAAAGAAATTTAATATTTATTAGATGTTCAAACCGGTCCCAAATGCCTTTGTCACTAATCTGTTGCTTGAGATTTGATCTGGGTTTATAATTTAAATATTAAATTTCCACATCAATGAATTATTGTTTTCAATAATATGGCACACTTTAACTCCATTTCTAGGATGCTAAGATTGTATTTGGAAAATACTGATAATGTGACCATCGACATATTTGATGATGGCACGGAGAAATACAAGAGGACTATTACCGGATTGGTGAAATCAATTTCAAATTGATTTCACCAATCTGGTGGGGTCTTGAATTTCGTACCTTATGTAGCATAGCATGTTGTCCGCCTCCGTAGTGTAATGGTCAGCACGCTCGGCTACCGTTCTGGAGGTCTCGGGTTCGAATCCCAGGGGGGGTCAAATAAATATAAGTGATTTTTACACTGTGATACTTATTTAATATTACCCTGGACTGGTACCTGAAGCGGAGGGCTGATCACCTTTCCTTCATGTGTAAACGATCAAGATAACACTGCGTTTATATGAAGCAGTGCCCTATGCACCATTGGAGTGCGGATAAGGGTTTTATTATTATTTATTATTATGAAGCATAGTTTAATTTTACTCTTAATTTTTACTTCTAATTTTTATTTTTATTTTTCTTACTTCATTACTTTTAATTGTTATTACCCTTTTTCACAACCGAATTTCTATTCTTTATATATGTGTTTAACCTGTACCTTTATTGTTTCTGTAAGCTTGTTGTGTTCCCATGTTCCGATGGTTATGCCTGTAGGAAGAGCTACCGCTATGTTGAACAATATCACATTGGATATTGATCTGTTCCATGTGTCCAAAGGAGTTTTCCGAAGCGAGATTCTTCTACACATTTAACAAGAGTCTTCTTGTGTAATTTTTAATTTGTTTTTTTAATGTGTACGCCTTAAATGTTTGTTTGTAATGTATATATTAATTATTATTTTTTGATATCTCATCAAAGATGAAGAAGAATATGGAAGTCTGGGCATTTACAAGTATTTGGACACACTCAAAATGTTGAAAATAAATTATCTGGTCAAATTATAAGCTTAATAATAAAAATGAAAATGGTTTTTTCTGGCGTTTCTCATGTGTGTGATTATAATCCAGGATTCGGATCTCACATACTAATATAAGAGTTTCTGCTTAATAAAAAGCTTCTTTACATCTCACCAATAGATGTCTCTAGTGAAGTTCTAGTGATTCATGAACAAGGTTTCTAAATTGGTTCATATATATAGAACTTCCAAGAATTTGAGTAGTGTGGTTGTCAATAATGGGTAGAATTGGTGAATGTTACACGTGTGTAAAGTGATCACTTAAACCAGCCTATGACGGTCGTAAGCCCCGTAAATGCCCAGACTTCCATATTCTTCTTCATCTTTGATGAGATATCAAAAAATAATATGAAAATAACTCCTGTAATTGGAGATAATCCAGATTTTGTGAACAAGTATTTGGACACACTCAAAATGCTGTATATATTAATTATTGAATAAATTGAATTGAATTGAATTGAAAAAAAAAACAAATACATAATTGAATAAATAAATATATAATTAAATAATTGAATTGAATTGAATAAATTGATGAAAAACATCAAAACTATTTTTATTGCGCTGTATTTCGTTTATTGTAATATGTTTTTCATTGTTTGTGAACCATAAATAAATAAAATAAAATAAACAATAAAAAATACCAAAGAAACATAATAACGAAGTTAACATTTTCACGGAAGTAGTGAGTCGAAAGAACAATGAATACATATTCTAATAAATCATACCATGGTGCAAAGAATTCACTTAAAGTGTTTTGTTCCATGTAACATTTACGAACCGCCATATTTTATGTACGGGCGGATATTAAAAGGCGACCTATAGGTGGAATAGTGAATTTATATACGTGTATAAAGACGGTATATTACATATTGAGTGAGTGCATTTTGCTCCGTACGCGTGATAGTTTTGGTGGGGTTTTGTACCGCGTCATAAATCTTTGGCGCACTATTTTACAATACTCTTTGCTTTAGATTGTACGTTATACCACAATGCATGTAGTCGATGGTATACGGTGGATCAAATGGCAAAGAGAGAAAGAGAGCAAATGCAAAGGAATTTGAAAATAAACATTTTTCTTTTATTTAATAATATAATAAAACCCTTATCCGCACCCCAATGGTGCATAGGGCACTGCATCATATAAACGCAGTGTTATCTTGATCATTTACACATGAAGGAAAGGTGATCAGCCCTCCGCTTCAGTTACCAGTCCAGGGTAGTATTGAATAAATATTACAGTGAAAAAATCACTTATATTTATTTAACTTACTAACCATCATGCCAATTCCCCGCAGGGGTAGGCAGAGAGAATAGAGCGCCACACCACTATGTCTTTGCAAACATTCTTCGCCTCTTCCACGTTCATGCATCTCCTCATACATACCCGCCGATTGTTACGACTCCTAACCTGACCACTTTCAAGTATTTGGCATACCTGATCGTGCCATGTTTTTCTCGGTCTTCCTCTGCTTCTTTTCCGCTAACATTCGCCTCATAAATTTGTTTTACCGTTTTATATTTATTTGAACCTGGGAATCGAACCCGGGACCTCCAGAACGGTAGGTTCTTTTATTTAGTTTTATAAATTCAAGTACAGTTTCATATTAAAAATTTAAATGTTAAAAAAAAGCCTTATTCAAATCCCATCATATGATATTCATACGTTTTAATTTCTACAACTATCTTGGCATTGAATAAATATATTATGTATTGAAATGAAAAAAAAAGTGTGTTGTAAAATAAAACTCATTAAGTGGTATTAAATATACATTATTTCAAATACTGAATTAAAAAATCTCTTATCTTAAAAAACAAATCTTAGTTTCTTGCTTTGAATTTGAACAAAAAAAAAGTAGTTTGAAATTTTCCCCGGGCACAAGAAAACTCGTTATTATTATTTTTAATTTCGTGTATGATGAAATAAGTACATACTTACATATTTTTAACTTAAATATAATTACTTGTAGAGAAAGGCGGGACAAACCGCCCTACAAGGTAAAAGGAAATTGGTTCTATGGGGTCGGGTGCTGGCAACTAGATTATGTGCGGATTTGTTTTTGTGCAGTCCCTCGCAATTTGAATTTACTAAATAAAAACCGATATATCGAAGTACAATATTTCGCCATCACTGACGTTTGGTGTGCTCGCCGGATATTTAGTACTCTCACTAACTGCAGTGGGTAGGAACTTCATCAGAAAATGCATATTAAAACAAATATTTTTATTTTATTTCTTGAATGTTTTTCGCAAATACTTTGTGGCACATTCTATAATTTTTATTTTTGTTATTATCATTTTAATTATTTTTTGACATCTCATCAACGATGAAGAAGAATATGAAAGTCTGGACATTTACGGGGCTGACGACCGTCATAGGCTGGTTTAAGTGAACATTTTACACACGTGTAACATTCACCCATTATTGACAACCACACTATTCCAATTCTTGGAAGTTCTATATATATGAACCAGACTTCCATTTTCTTCTTCATCTTTGATGAGATGTCATTGAGATGTAATTGGAGATAATCCAGATTTTGTGAACAAGTATTTGGACACACTCAAAATGCTGTACATTTTAAAACAACTTACTTTTAACCACTTTTTATTGCTAGACGAAACCGGTTGGATAAAGTGTACCAATAAAAAATGGTTAAAACAAAGTTGTTTTATTTTATATAATTTATATTGTACACGACTAAAACACGATGTAATAAAAAAAAGATAGATGTTTCTATATAAAATAAAACAAAAATTTTGTTTTTAACCAGTTTTATTTTTAGTTTATTTTCGACAATCATTTCGGCAAATTTTAAATTTGCTAAACAATGACAAAATACAATGATAAATATTACTCGCACAACGCGTCGCATCTCAACTGTTCATATATAGCGTCTGACATTTAAATCTATAATGGGCGTACACGTGATACTATTCTACGTCTCATTCTATTACTTTGTATCGTTGTGTATACGTCGCTCTCTTTTGCCACTCCGTCTAGAATCGGAATGTATAGCTCTCCTTCTTCGTACTACGTTATATCTTTCTTCTCTTTCGTATAACGAAATCTGCCTATTAAACGTAACGCGTCTATGAAATATCACTTTGAATTCTCGTTTAATTATCTTTCTTCTAGCCCTTATCTGAACCCAATGGTGCATAAGGCACTACATCGTATTGACGCAGTATTATCTTGATCATTACTTACATAAAGGCAAGGTGATCACTCCTGCAGTTCAGGGACCAGTCCAGGGTAATATTAAATAAATATCATAATGTAAAATCACTGCATCATTAAAACGCAGTGTTATTTTGAGCGTTAACAAAAGACGGAAAGGTGGTCAGCCGGAAGGCTTTGGAGACTTTATATACCAGTCCAAGGTAATATTGAATAGAGTGTAAAATCACCAAAATTTATTTTCACCACCTCTGGGAATCGAACCTGGGACCTACAGCACGGTAGCTAAACACTTTGCCTTGTACACTATGAAGGTGGACTATATCGACTTTGAATTATAATTCATCGAATCTACACCTAAGAAATTTAATTTTATGTATCACTTATTACGCATTATTCTTGGATAAAATTAATCAAACACGTTTGCCAATGTTTAGACTTGATGATGAGCACAAAATTAAAGTTTACTCTGAAATAATAAAAAAGATGAAGCCTTCAAAAGTTTTCCTCTTAAATGAAACTACAAGTTTTCCGTCTTGAGGATAAAATCTAAGTGAGCCATTAGCGTCCGCCACTAAACGCCGCTGATTCTGACGGGAACAGGGTCGGCCTGTGACAGAATTTAACTTCCAGAACTCACTTTGGTTGTATTCAATTAGCGCTCAATTTGCATTCCACCCTCCCCGCGTCGCTAATAATAACGTAGGGGTGTTACGCCCCGCGACCCCTTCCACGGCGCCCAAGCTAGGGGAGGAGAAAGTTTACCCCCAATGACATTTAACCCCGAGAGTGACATCTCAGGTCGCAACTTTGTCTTCATTCGGCTTTGAAGTGCAAAGCAGGCAATTTGGGATTCGGATGGAATTTGATTTGGGTAATCGATTCTAAAACAAGTCAATTTCCTTAATTAATTAGTATCGAGTTTCTTGTTTTGCCGACGCGATACGGTGTTTTCCTACAATTCATTTACACTGTTCAGCCCATTTGATTAGATTTAAGTTTTAAACAAATATTTCTTTGTGAAACTGCATTTTATCTAATAGAACAATAACTTCAATGTAAAGTATTATATATATAATAAAATAACAACAATAGGTTTTTTTTTATATTTTATTTGACCAGTGACCGGATTTCGTCGCTACCAATATCTGACGACTAGTTTGATGAATAAAATAAAAGAAAAAAGTTTTATGTTTTTGTTTTATTGTATAAAATGCAATTTCATCAAGAAATGTCAGTAAACAACCAAACTAACTAACCATCAAACCGCTTCTCTGCAGGGGTAGGCAGAGAGAATAGAACGCCACACCACTGTCTTTGCAAATAATCCTCGCCTCTTCCACAACATACATCACCTCCTCATATATACCTGATTATTCCGACTCCTGACCTGACCGCTTTAAAGTATTTGACTTACTTGATCATGCCAAGTTTTCCTTGGTCTTCCTCTGCTCGCATTTCTAATGACATTCGTGTCATAATTTTGTTTTACCGTTCTTTCCTCACTCATTCTTCCTCACTCATTCCACATGTCCAAATCACCTCAACACAACTTTCTTAATTGTATCGATAATGCTTATCTCAGCCTTGTAGCATTATTTCCTTATTTCACTATTCGAAAATCTATCATAGTATACATCGTTTGCCACACATTCATCAGTACAAAACATAAAACATTATATTATAAATATGAAAAATATCCTTATTATGATTACTGGGCATGCCGGGTGATTTGTCATAAGCGAGAGACGAATCTGTGCCAACGAGCGTTATAAACCAAATAAGTAGAACAATGTATTCCGGGAAGACTTCCAACTTTCCGCGCCTTTTGGGAATAAATAGCAAAGTTGAAGACAATTGAATCAACAGCTGCCATGTGAAGTTTCAACTGCAGCGTAGTTACTCAACTGAACTGAGCAGGAACAGGAAAGCAGGAGTCTTATTATAAGGATGCCCCTCTTCGGCTCTGACACTTCAGCAAACTTATTCGTAGGTAGCATAATGCAGAGGAGATGAAAATTATCATAATGTGACCGTTAGATCAACCGGCACTATGCTCCGAGAGGTGTATTTGAGTAAAATGTTGATTTGATCTCAGTCTTCATCTTCTTCTTTATAATGAGCCCTCTGACCTCAACTGCTGGATATGGGCCTCTTCCCCTACTTTCCATTTCCTCAAGTTGGTTGCTGCTTGCAGCCAGTTTTTACCCTCCACAGCGACAATGTCATCAGACCATCTCTTTATTTATTTATTTATTGAACGGCTGAAGCCTTTAAGATAATACATATATACAGTATCTAATATAAAAAAACACTAAAAGAGAAACAAAAAGTCGTTTGACAAATAGTCTTATAACATAAAATCATAATAAAATAACAAATAGTAAGCACTGGTAAATTAACGTCTCCTTCAAACACTATCAGCGAGCAGCAAGAGAGAGTGAAACACAACGTTTGAATTTATCCATTATAACATGGAGAAGAAATGCTGAGAAAGTACAGATTTCAAGGAGGATAACAATATATTAAATAAATCTATACTTTCACAAGCACTTACTTTTACTTTTAGGGTCTTCCTACACCTCAACAAAAGTAAAACATCTCAACGCAACGGTTCGAAAATGTGTGAGCAGAAGACAGGTCTACGATCACATTATAGAACGGTACGCATTCCGTGATATGGTCAGCAACGTGAATGTACTCCTAAGAGCAAGAACAGGAAGACAGTTGCTGACTGATATCAAAGTCAGAAAAGTGTATCTGGGGCATGCGCTTATAGGAGAGAAGTACGAACTATAACACCTGTCATCACCATCATAAAAATCAAAATAGATGGTCGACGAGGTGTGGAAAGAAGGCAGATCTCCTGGCTTCAGAATGTACGAGATTGAACGGGGATCAGGACCGTCGAGGCGCTGTTGAGAGCTGCCCGAGTCTAGGACAATTGCTCTCAAGTGATAGTCGACGTCAGTTGGACCTGACATGACACGCGCAGCAGAAGAAGACATAAGAAGAACCAAGACAAAGGATCTCGAACAATCAAATTCAGACGTATTTCCACACACATTTTTTTAAGAATACGAGTACCTACCAATTGAAATTCGACTTTTTTTCTTTCATAAAGAATATAAATGGAAAAATATTTTTTATATTTTTTTTTACTCATTACCTTTCAGTAACTCTTTTCGTTTCAAAACCATGTATTTATTGAGAACAAAAACATATTTTTTTCCGTACAAAATGGAGTTTAAGCAAAAAATTAATAAAGTCATATTTGATCTGGGTGTAAAGAAAACTAGGTTTTTTTGTTTTTTTTACTGAACTCGCACGAGCTCGATTTTAGTCGAACACATCTAGAGACAAAATTTATACAAACCTTAACGAGAATTGAAAGATCTCAGTTTTTGCATAGTTTGTGGTGGTTTTAAGTGGATTTCGGTGAAAAAAAAGGCAGAGGGAACAAATTCAATTGTGGGTCTGGAACACGAGAGCTACAGGGAGCACTTTGGCACCATTCCCTGGTCTGTATGCAAAACTCTGAAGCTAATGTGTTTTCAGTACCCACTAGTGATATGAGACACTTTACAAGACATATTCCCGAATGTGTGTTAGGTCGTTAAACTAAAAGCTCATCCGGTGAAAAGGATGAAAAATGTCGCACAGAAATCTGGATATAACTATCCGAAGGAATAATTAATTCCACCAACTAAATATTTTTGTGTAAAAATGATCATTTATCTTTGTTACGCGGATTTACATGTGAAACATATTTCAGCGTTTTGTTGCTTGTTTTCATAAAAATACAAACACTTTTTTCTGCTTTTTTAAATATGATAACGAATGTGTATCATATTCATATCGGTTTTTTTATGCGCCAAACATTAATTCAGCCGATATTAGGCTTCTCGTCCAAAATACATAAAGCTTTTTACAAAGGATGATTTATGAAAAAGAAAAAATATTTCAGAAAAATAGTCTTTAACAATATTTCAAGAAATAAACATATATTTTTTACGCCTCTGTAGTGTAATGGTAAGAACGCTCAACTACCGTACTGGAGGTCCTGGGTTCGATTCCGGGGAGGGGTCAAATAAATATAAGTGATTTTTTCACTCTAATACTTATTCAATATTATTCTGGACTGGTACCTGAAGCGGAGGGCTATCACTTTTCCTTCATGTGTTAACGATCAAGATAAAACTGCGTTTACATGATGCAATGCAACGGATAATGGTTTGAAAAAGAATTAATAAATTTTATAAATATTTGTTACACATTAAGTCCAACAATGTGGTTGACAATCATGGGTTGAATTGGTGAATGTGAAACGTGTGTAAAGTAAATGCCTAGACTTCCATATTCTTCTTCAAAATAAATAACTAAAAATGACTAACCACAAAGTAAATGCGTTAAATATTAATAATATTGAGAACATTATAATGGAGAGTACGGCCTTAAAAGCAAATCATAATAAAAAACTAACAAAAAAATATAGAATCACTTCCCTGAACATTTTATCAAAAATTTATTAAAATAACATTTTCCCTCAATTCATTGAGTAAAAGATGTTTCATTAATATGTTTAACCCTAGTGCATGTTTAACCTCGGCTCGTAATGCATGTCTGTGCCGAAAACTTTAGTGCATGTCGGTCTTCGGGTCGACCAAAAATCACATGTGTTAAACATTTTGTGTAGTTTTAAGTGTATAAATGGTGATATAGTGGTGAAGGGTGGTATTGTTTGCATGTTGTGGTAGTGATTGTCCTGACGAAGAGACGGGTACGTCTCGAAACCGGTAGACAAAAAAATCTCAAAGTGAGTGGTTATATACTAATATTATTAACATTTTTGTAAAAAAAAATAGTCATTTGACTAACCACAAAGTAAATGCTTTCAATATTAATAATATTCTTCACTTACTTATTTTTTAATAAAAATGTAAATAATATTAGTATATAACCACTCACCGAGATTTTTATGTCTACCGGTTTCGAGATATCCCCGTCTCTTCGTCAGGACAATCACTATCACAGCATGCAAACAATACCATCCTTCACTTATATAACAATACCATCATTGTTTGCATGCTGTGATAGTGATTGTCCTGACGAAGAGACGGGCACGTCTCGAAATCGGTAGACATAAAAATCTCGGTGAGTGGTTATATACTAATATTATTAACATCGTTGTAAATAAATAAATAAGTAAGTAAAAATGACTAACCACAAAGTAAATGCTTTAAATATTAATAATATTCTTCATATATGTTTACATGTCAAAAAATAATATAAAATACACCAATTACATCGTCGGTTTATTCAGTGATATTCAGCACTACAACGATTAAACCTGCTATCTGGATAAGTCGACAAGATATGAAAGGAAGAACTCGACTCGTAAGGACCCCAGAAGAGATTTCCTTAATTACGCATTTACGGTATATATATTTTTCATTCGGATCGCTATTTTTAGCTGTGTATCTGTGGTATATATGCACACATGTGTGCACCCTTAGGAAAATGATAAAATAAAATAAAAGGCTTGATATGTATGCGCGACAGTCCAGGGGCGTATCTCGTAATGGGAGTGCGGAAACGCTTGCCAAAATACAGCTGTCAGCGGGGCATTCCGGCCGCGGGACACATCGCCCAGGGGCGGCGGAGGAGGAAATTAAAAAGGGCCCTACCCAGACTATTATTTTCAAGTAGGCGCCTACTTCGCAGGGGTGATCGCAGGGTACGGCATTCATGGGGAAAGGACGGTATCTGTTACTGTGGAATCGCAGATAAAACGTTTTTTTAAACGTCATAAAATTAGGGATAAAATCGCTCGTTAACGTCAACAAATTTGAGAATTTAGATTGAAAAGAGGGATTTTGTTGCGAATCGGGATGTGTTATTTGCAGGAAAGCGAGTAAATTTGTTAATTTAACAGAAGGATTGAAGATAATATAAAATGAATAATAAAATAAGAGATAAAACTTTTCTTTAACCAAAAAAAAACATTGATAAACAACAAAAGTTTTTGTATTAATTTCAAATGAAACACAGATTTTTTTAGTCCAGTAAAGTAAGTTGTATTTTATTAACAAAATAACATAAAATAATAAACGAATTTTCGTTTCACAATACCATAACTAGGCGAAACGATTTTCACAATTTAAATTTTTGTTAAGTTTTTTTGTTAATAAAATACAACTTGTTAGACTCAAAAAATCTGTGTTTGATTTAAAATAAAAACATAAATTAAAATAGAGTTCTACAAATTAAACGCCAAATCAAAAAACAATAGTTTGAGTTTGTAAATCTGAGATTTTTTTAAATATTACCATCTCAACAAAGACAAAGAAGAAAATGGGTGTATGGGCATTTACAAGACTTAAGACCTGTTTTAGTGAGCACTTAATAGGCGTGTAACATTCACCATTCGACCCATGATTGACAACCACACTACTCAAATAAAAAACTTACTCGTCTCGACCATATATGGTGAAGAAAACTCACATGGGAATGAAGGTGTCAGTTTTAGGATATATACAATTTCCACAGTGTATAAACCAAGCCATTAATTAATTAAACCAGCCAATGACAGGTTGTAAGCCATGTAATGCTCAGACCACCATATCCAAATACACTTTTACATCTTTGCTGAATTATCAATTGAATATTTTTTTCTATGCCACCTTAGTGGGGCATAATAAATCATTTTCAAAATATCTAGATAGATTTAATGACTTTTTTTTAATGACCAGATTTTATACATTACATGATATGATACAACTTTTTTTGTAATATATCTTATAATGTTTAAAATCTGGTAATTTAAAAAAAAACCTATATTGCATTAACATTAAAGTATTTAGGCTCAACACAGGCTATGCCTAAAGAGCCATTTCAAACCCTTATCGGCATCCCAACGGTGCATAAGGCACTGTATCATATAAACGCAGTATTGTCTTGATCGTAAACACATGAAGGAAAGGTGATCAGCCCTTCCCTTCAGGTACCAGTCCAGGGTAATATTGAATAAATATTAGAATGATTAAAGAAAACACTTGTTTTTTACCACTTGAGTTTTATTATAGACTACATGTTTCAGAAGTTAAACTTCCATCATTCAGGTCTGAATAATAACTAAAATATAAAATATGAAATTGTTCTATAAATAAGGAGAGGGGAAGGTAAGGGGAAGGGGTTAGTTTTAGAGGTTTTCCCCTCTCCTTATTTATAGAAATATTTTATATTTTATATTTTAGTTATTATACAGACCTGAATGATGGAAGTTTAACTTCTGAAACATGTAGTCTATAATAAAACTCAAGTGGTAAAAAACAAGTGTTTTCTTTAATCATTGTAACATGTCTTACCACAAAGTTAATGCCGAAACAATAAATAAAATAAATATTAGAGTGAAAAAATCACTTATATTTATTTTACCCCTAGGAATCGAACCCGGGAGCCATAATACATATTATTAATAAAATATAAAAAAAATGTATCTATAAACCTAAATTGAAATAGTAAAATAATAAAAAAAAGATACATAAAAAATTGAAATTAATACCCGTTTTGGCTGAACTGGTCGTTTTTTCAGATAGTTTGTTTTGAATCTGATATATGATGACAGACATCTATCCCTCGGTCGGTATCCATTTGCAAACCGTCAGAAGTTTTTTTTCTTACCTGAAAATAATAGAGAAAAAAAATATTAGTCAGTAAAAATACAATGTAAATCCATCACGCGCAGGCAGGAGAAAAGAAAGCCAAAGCTGTCATGAAGTCATGTCGTGGTGTCCGCCACGAGCTGCGTTTAGTATTACGTGTGGGTTTGTGCTTAACAGGTGGCGCTGCATACGCTGCGATAATATTTTTTCTCAAAAATATCATATTTATCTGTCATTGGTAAAAACATCCACAGATAGGATATAGAGAAGAAATAGCATACATATCAAAAAATTTTAATTTCTCAGTGTTTGTATGTACCTATATAATATTTTAAAAGCTGTAAAGAAACACGTTCAACAGGTGGCGCTGCCATTAACATTAAAAACGCAAAAAAAATATATAAAAAAAATAACAAGACACATTTTCGCTTGTCACAGATGTACAATAAGTATAAAGAATGCATCATTGTGTCAAAAATTTCAAAACAATCGGGGTATAATTTAAGGAGATTTCATAATTTAAATGAACGGATATTTAATAATTTTTTGACATCTCAACATAGATGAAGAAGAATATGAAAGTCTGGATATTAATCTATGTTGAGATGTCAAAAAATAATATGAAAAATAACTCCTGTAATAGGAGATAATCCAGATTTTGTGAACAAGATTTGGACCCACTCAAAATATTATAAACGAATATTTTCGTTACGTATTTATTTATGTATTATACATCCAAATTTCGCTTATCAAATCCAGTCCTGAGGCAGCACCACATTCAAGACAAAAAACCGTGATTCTTGTTTGAAACTCGACGAATGAGAATATTTATTGTTGAAATAAAAATTTATCGGTTAGGAGAGTAATTTATCGTGTAGAGCAGAGTCCCACAGGAACAGGAATTCTGTGATGTTGGATCCCGGGTCCGCTCGCACTAAATAACCCAGACGGCGTGGCATGCGGCGGGAGACAGGAGCGGCGTGGAGACATTTTTATAAATCCCTCGTTGTTCCCTATACTACCCAATACCAAATGCTTCAACTACACTAAGCGGCCATCACCTCGCTCACTCCTTTCAAGAACGTCATAAATAAAATAAAAACTCGATTTTTCAGGAGAATGTTTTTTAAGTTTAAAAATATAATACATTGTATTAAAAATAAATATCAAGCCACTTATTGAACTTTTTACTGTGCAACAGATCTTTCTAGGTTAAACCTGAAGGTTCTTTCTCCATTTGAAAAATATTTTTTATATTTCAAAAAATAATGAAACAATACCTTTTCTTCAAATCCTTGATATAAGATAATGTTTGAATTCTGAAGACAGAATTGAATACTGTCTCAAAAGTGACCCATAAACATAGTCGGCCAGTCACTGAACATTTACCCTAGTTTTAAATTATGAATACGTATACATATCTCTCACTCCTTTCAACAACGTCATATATCAAAAAACTCGATTTTTCAGGAGATCTTTTTTAAAGATTAAGAATATAATGAAATGTTTTTAAAATAAATATCAAGCCACTTATTGGACTTCTTACATTGCAACAAATCTTTTGAGGTAAAACCTGAAGGTTATTTCTCTATTTGAAAAATATTAATCATATTTAAAAAAAATAATTAAACAATACCTTTTCTTTAAAATGCAAAAACAACACTTTCTGCCCTGTAGTGTTTAAATATTATGTTGAAAATATGCCTCTTTTGCTGGGATATACATTTTCTGGGCGTTAAGAAAACTTTCACAACTGAAAATAGACGATTTTTGATTTATGACGTTCTTGAAAGGAGTGAGCGACCTATGGTAGGTACAAATACACAACGTTTTAAATGTGTCGTTTAATTTGTAGAACTCCATTTTAATATATGTATTAAATGTCTTCTAAGTTGTAGTATATTGTTAAAAAATATATAAAAAATAAATTTTGTGACAATTTTTTCGCCTAGTTAGGACATTCTCAAACGAATGTCATTCGTTTTGTCATAACCAGGCGAAACATTGTCACAATTTATTTAATGTGTTTTTTAACAATAAAATACAACTTCGTAGACTCCAAAGATCAGTGTTTGATTTAAAATTGAATACATAAAAGAATATTGAAGTCTGGGTATTTACTGAAGTCTGGGTATTACTCACGGCAGAGTTTAAGTGATCACTTTATACACGTTTATATTCTATACTAGCCAACACAAAATGCTTCAACTACACTAAGCGTCCATCACCTATAGAAGGTACAAATTACACAACGTTTTAAATGTGTCCAAATACTTGTTCACAAATGTGGGTTTTTTGCACTTAGGAGCTATTTTTTAATTTTTTAGGCATCTTAATATGAAGCAGAATAGGGCTTATAACCTGTCTGGTTAAGAATTCTTTTAACCCTTTCCGGTCCATAAAAAAAAATTAAAAAATTCCACCTGGTCCACAATAGATTTCTAGCATTACAGGGTTATACAATACATCCATTTTTTTAAAAAATAAAACTACACTTGTGTTAAAAAAAATATTCTGAATGTATACAATCTTGTCTCTTATTATTACATTTTATAGATATCTATAGATGAAAAAAAATATGTTTGCTTGTATTTTAGCACTAAACTGATGAAGAAAAAAAATGTCGAAAGAAATTCGACATGGGACCGGAAAGGGTTAACACACGTGCAACATTCACTATTTACCCATGATTGATAACCACACTAATTATTATATTTGGAAATCATACATACGAGTATACCATAAATCTCATGACGTCAATTTCCATTTTGAGCGTCACTGCAGCATCTGTGGTTGGTTCGAGAAAGCTTTTTTTTATATTTAGCAGAGATTCTTTTATTTAGATATCACTCACTCCTTTCAAGAATATCATATATCAAAATTCGTCAATTTTCAGTTTTCGGAATGCCCAGAAAATGTACTAGATCCCACCAAAAGCGGCATATTTTAAACTTGATATTTACCTGCTACAGGGCAGAACGTGTTGTTTTTGCATTTAGAAGAAAAGGTATTGTTTGATTATTTTTTTAAATATACTTTATATTTTTCATATGGAGAAAAAACATTCAGGTTTTACCTAAAAATATCTGTTGCACAGTAAAAAGTTCAATAAGTGGCTTGATATTTATTTTTCATGCATTATTATGTTTTTAAACTTTAAAAAATTCTCCTGAAAAATCAGTTTTTTTTTATTTATGACTGTTACTACTAACGGTACTGGAACACTTTTGATTAGGAAGACGGAAACGCGCAAATGAAGTCAATCTTTTATTTATTAAAAATTACACAGTTATAAGTGTGAAAATAACAGAATTACACCAATATATCGAAAATTACAAAACACAAGGGGCGAGAAGAACAAAGCGACACCAATATAAAAACAGAGCGAGCGCGGCGTATACACGTTTTGAATATTATTCAATCTGAGCACACTAAAATTAGTCCGCCACCCCTATATATGATTTTAAAGGAGTTACATGTGGTGGGGACAATATTATAAACAAAATGAAAGTACATGAACTGCGTCTCTTTGTTCTTCTCGCGTACATTTATTAATACTATTTTAATACATAAATTTTTCTGAAAAATACACAGATTTCGGCCGAAACAATGACGTTGTTGAAAGAAGTGACGATATGTATGTCATGAGATTGATTATACGGTATATCTAGGAGATGAAAAAATTTAGCAGTGTGGTTGTCAATCATTAGTAGAATGAAAAATGTTGCACATGTGTAATAGCGACTGTATTTTTATAAATTCCTCGTTTGTTTTTTGTAGTATTTACCACCAAACATGTTGAGTGTCCAAATACTTATTCAAAATATGGATTTTCTCCTCTTAAGAGTTGTTTTCTTACTTTTTTTTTAAATTTTGAAATCTCAATATAGATGAAGGCAAATATGGAAGTCTTGGCCTGTTCAGAACTGTCTTAGGCTGTTTTTTTTATTTCCTTTAGTCTTTGTACCCTGCTTATAAATACAAGGTGAATTACAAATAAGAAATTTTTACATATTTACTTAAGTGTTTTCAAAAACGTATTGCATGGAAAATTTAAAAAAACGTAAATTGAAAAACAAAAATGGTCATTTGCTGGTTTAGAGATCTTTTCACAAACGTAACATTTTTATCTACCATCCATAAATAGAAAAGAGAAAAATGAAATTTTAATAAATATGCCACACAAAAAATACATTGAAAAACTTTTTTTGTTGTCATTTAACTTGAGAAATTAATACGCTATAAATGAAATTGTTTCAAAGGATATTATGGCAAATGTATTAGGAAAACATAAAATTCTTCCTAAATACACTGAAAATAATTTGACAAAACACTTCGTCAGACATGTTCCTACATCCTACGCATTAATTTCATTGTGAATAAAGGACATTTTTACGAACGCAGCTTCCTTTTTACCGTAAGATCACAATTTTATTCAAATAACAAGGCTGATGAAATCAAGATAGCAAAGACAGGTTGCTTGTAAAAATAACGTTTCATCGTTTCGGCGCTCGCAGGGGGGTCGCGAAATGAATGAACCTCTTCACTTTATGGGTCACTTTTATCAGTTCCTTGGGTGTTTCCTCGTTGCGTTTGATTCGCATCCGCTCGTGTTTCCTTCCGGTTTGCGAAGCTTCCCGGCTGAGGATTGAGGCTAGGGTGGAGCAGGGATGAAAGCCGCGAAAATGCCACAAATTGTACCCATGTACGCTCTACATTAGCGTGTAACGTTTTGTTACGCGCTTTATTACGGTGACATGTCGTAAAAAGTTGAAATAACGGCCTTTGAAATTGTAAATTGGACTCTTTGTGTCAAAATTCATATTTCAATAATACCTTCATAAAAATATGAAAAATTCCATTAGAAAACGAGTAATATTATTATTTTTTCAAAGGGTTAAGACCAATTGCACACGTGCATTTAATCTAACCAAACGCAAAACTACATTACCTCCACGCGTATACCAAAAACGCTAACATCAACCCTTAAGTTCATTTTTAAGACGTATTCGACCAACGCCAACGCCAACGCCTTGTCAAATATACGTAGAATAAAATTTATTAAATCATTTTGTCCCTCATCTGCATCCAATATGGTGCATAAAGTACTGCAATGTTATTTTAATGGTTCATTACATAAAACAAAGGCATTATGTTTATATTAAATAAATAAAAAAATAATTAATGTCCCGCCCATAATATTAATATTAACGTGAAAATACACTGTATTTATTTTGACGTCGGAGTTGTGGAATTCAACCCGGGACCTTTATCGTTAATTAACACCATTTTCATATAGCATTTTAATTTAACTATTAGAATCATAACATAAAAATTGTCCATATCGCTCACTCATTTCAACAACGCCATATATCAAAAATCATCAATTTTCAGTTTTTGGAATGCCCAAAAATGCACTATATCCCAGCAAAAGCGGCATATTTTTAACTTAATATTTACCCACTACAGGGCAGAATGTGTAGTTTTTGCGTTTTGAAGAAATACTCAATATTATTCAAATGGAGAAAAAACATTCAGGTTTTATCAAAATAGATTTGTTGCACAGTAAAAAGTTCAATAAATGGCTTGATATTTATTTTTAATACATTGTATTATATTATTAATCTTTAAAAACGATCTCCTGAAAAATCAAGTTTTTTTTTTATATATGACGTTTTTGATATATCGCTCACTCCTTTCAAGAACGTCATACTTCAAAAATCGTCAATTTTCAATTGTGCATGTTTTCGGAATGCCCAGAAAATGTACTTTATCCCAGCAAAAGAGGAATATTTTAAACTAAATATTTACCCGCTACAGGGCAGAAAATGTTGTTTTTGCATTTAGAAGAAAAGGTATTGTTTAATTATTTTTTTTAAATAAACTTAATATTTTTCTAATGGAGAAAAAACCCTCAGGTTTTACCTAAAAAGATCGGTTGCATAGTAAAAAGTTCAATTAGTGGCTTGATATTTATTTTTAATACATTGTATTATATTTTTAAACATTAAAACGTTCTCCTGAAAAATCAAGTTTTTTTATTTATGACGTTCTTGAAAGGAGTGAGCGATATGTTAAAAAAACAAATTTTTATCTCTTAGTTTGTGCATGTTCTAAATTGGGATTGAAACAATTTTAATGGATTTGAGCTAACTATTTAACTATGTTTAATTGATTAATGGTGCACTTTGTCCAAATGAAGAAATAATTTAATTAAGTGTATTTTAGAGTTAATTTGTGGGTACGAACGACACCACTTTAAATTCACTTTAATTTGCACTTACCATTAGTTGGATATACATTTGGTATTCAAACAGCAAAAAGTTCGTGGTTTTCGGCTAAAAATAGGCTCAGGTAACTATATTTCATTTCAAACTGGTACATAACCTCTAAACAGGGATGTTTATTTTAAGGAATAAACATTTTGAGTGTGTCCAAATACTGAAACTAACCACTCATTTGACTCTCATACACTTAAATTATTACACTCTGTTACAAATAAAGGTCAAGTCATGAATAATTTAGAAAATTTAGAAATACATAAAAATTTAAATTCAGATAAAACAATAATTAATAATATACTTTTCAAAATACGTCACCATTATTATCAATGTTTCCTTTTACAAAAAAAGGTTGTTCCTTAACCCCCCTACCTATATTTATTAACCTATATATACACCTAAATATATTTTTATTCGTTAGTTTTAATTTGTGCCAGAAGATGAAAACAATTGTCGTTTTCGAAACTAGTCGTAAATAAAAATAAAACTCAATTCAGTAGATTATTCAAGTGTTTAATTTGATTTAAATGTCCAAAGTTGATAATGACAAAAACTTTCATTCATTAATTTGTCAGTCACTTTGCGGTAAATTCTTTCTATTTTTAATTTAAGTTTTGCATACATGGTAAATATTACTATTTCTTAAAATCTACTGTAACACGCGTTTCGATGCATTACGTATCATTTTCAAATACTGCATGTGAAGCTTAGTCTAAATTTTAGAGTCGTGTCTATGGGTAGTTGAAGGTTGAAGAGGGGGTAGGAGGTGTTTGCTTGCATGCATCCAAATAAAAGGGTCTCTTCTGAATAAAAAGCTTTCTCAATCCGACCATAGATGGCTCTAGTAAAATCACATGTATGTACGATGTCAAGAAATTCTTACCAAAATTTTCAATTTATACATATATACATGTATAATAAATAATAATAATAAACCCTTATCCGCACCTCAATGGTGCATAGGGCACTGCGTCATATAAACGCAGTGTTATCTTGATCGTTTACACATGAATGAAAGGTGATCAGCCCTCCGCTTCAGGTATCAGTCCAGGGTAATATTGAATAAATATGACAGTTAAAAAATCATTTATATTTATTTTACCCCCCTTGGGAATCGAACCCGGGACCTCCAGAACGGTAGCCGAGCGTGCTGACCATTACACTACGGAGGCGGGCGTATATTAATAATAAATATTAATATACATTTTATAAAAAATATACATATAAGGATTTACAATATTTATAAGAATATGGTAGCGTAGGTTTTGTCATAATGTCAATAATGGAATTGATTTTTATTCAAAGAAAACAAATATAAAACGAAAACACTAAGCCCCGTGGCAATTTACAAAATTATATTCAAAGGTTTATCTCGAGATGTCTGTTTCACATAAATTCGTTAATCCAAACGAAGAAAATAAAATAATGAATTACAGAATAATAATTGAAAGCGTAATTAGACACAGATGGAAACATTTTATTAATCCTGCAAACTTTCCTGCGAATAGTTGCGAAGAATGAAGAAAAACAAAACTGGCGAAAGACGATCAAGTGTATACAAGGACAGTTCATGTTAAAGTTTATCATCATTCTTTTCTCGAAACGGGACGAAGATAAATAAAATACGCGAGCTTTTACAGCGGTATTCATAGTGTAGGGCGGAGAGCTTTTGTCAGAATCCGTCCCCTACACAAAATAGGGTGAAAACCTGAAATGAATTTTGACATCTCAATGTAGGTGAAAAAGAATATTGAATTATTTATAGATTTGGCATTTAATTTGTAGCATTCCATTTTAATTTATGTTTTCAACTTAGTTGTATTTTATTGCTAAAAAATCAATTTTGTGACAATTGTTTCGCCCATATGGCATTTTCAAACGAATATCATTCGTTGACTCGAAAAATCAGTGCTTGATTTAAAATTTAATATACAAAAGAATACTGAAGTCTAGGTTTTTACTAGGTAGAGTTTAAGTGATCACTTTGTACACGTATATATTCTTCTTCATCTATGTTGAGATGTAAAAATATATTGGAAATTTTTATTATTTCTTATTCATTTGTCGTTATTCTGGTTTTCACCTGGCTTCTTATATATATATATATATATATATATATATATATATATATATATATATATATATATATATATATATATATATATATATATATATATATATATATATATATATATATATATATATATATATATATATATATATATATATATATTTATATTATTCAAACCTCGCTTCATGTGCGAGTTCACAGCAGTATCTATGGTTGATTTGAGCAACTTTATTTAGCAGAGACCCCTTAAAATATAAGCAAAATCCTTACTGAATTCTTTTAAATATTGTGAGAAGCCACAAAACATGGTTATAAATTATTGTGACGCTTATAATTTCGCCATTTGTTTCATCGATAAAATTTTGTGTACGTCTAAATCCTTGTATACAGATTTGTGAACAAGGATTTGGACACACTTAGAATGTTGTAAATTTTCAGATAGTTGCATCGAAATTTCATTTCTTCACTGCGAGGTTTGTGAATACGGCTGAAGGGTTGTGACAAAACAGATGTCTGAAGGGGTGCGGGCGGAACGGAGGAGGGGACTTTTAATTACCGGCCGAAGTTACTCCCTTAGTGAGCATTAACACGGGCATAATATTACAATATTACGATTGTTCTCGGATCTAGATGTTCCGTACGATGCGGGCCGTTTCGTACAATTCCGTTTTGTATTAAAAACTATTTCATACTCTCAATTTTATGCGGAATATTCGAAATTTTAACAGATTTTAGTCATAATATGTTCAGCTAAAAATATGTGCTATATTATCTCATGGACATTAAAAATATGTAAAACTTATCTACCATTTCAATAATTATTATTTTTAATTATTTTCTCTTGAATGTTTTTCGCAGATACTTTGTGACACATTTTATAAACTTTATAAAATACAACAACTTTGTTTCAACTAAGTTTTATTGGTACACGTTTTCCAACCGGTTTCGACAAGAACCTTGTCATCATAAGGGTTTATGTACTAATTCTAAAACATTGAAATACTAAAAGTTAGGTTATAGTTAATCACCCATCCCTTACGATGTCAAAAACTTTCACCCACTCCGTACACCATATGAAAACGTGATTTAAAAAAATATTATTTAAAAAACGGGAAAAAAACTTCTAAGTGTAACTTTTATTGAGCATTGCGCAGCGATACAAAAAACAATAAAAAGTGATTAAAACAAAGTTGATTTATTTTACAGACTTTAATTTGATTTCATAAATAATAAGTATACGTTCCTCTGCAAGCATAAGAGCTCAGTCTCTTTTGTCTCAGTTATCGATTTTATGAATGTAAATTTAATTTTAAATTAAAATTTAAAAATTAAAAAAAAAAACTTTTGTAACCATTTTATTAAATACTAATAATAAAAAATTAACAAGGTTATTGGTTTTAAAAAATTCGCCAATTTAAGTTTATTTGTATGACATTATTTTTCCGCAGTGAATGTGTAAAGGGGGAATATTTCAGGGGATTCAATTTTAGATCGTGGACGATCGCGTAAAAAGTCGAACGTGCCTTCGTATACGATTAAAAAAATGCATATTGAAATTAGACATTTTTATAAAAAAATATACATACTTATATAATTTTTTCAACTCCTTATTATTCAAAAAAAATCTTTTTAAAATCACATATTTAATTTCGAATAAAAATTTATTATTGAAATACAAAGCGGTATTAGCATAAAATTCTATTACGTCAAATGTTACCTGGGTTTAAGACAATTAAGTAGCGATTTATCGTATGTTGGGCCTTAAATAATAGGTTCTCATAATACAAAAAGTTGTCTAACTGGGTATTAGAAACGAGACAAGTACTAATGTGAAGACAGTAAAACATAAAAAAAAACTGATTATATTTCAAATAAAAATAAACATAAATTAAAAATCAATTATCATTTGACACGTAGTTAAATTCACAGCCTACCAACACCTAAAATATTATCTTTTTAACATATTACCAATGTCGAAGGGCTATAAATATTGTTAACAAGTTGTAACCTTTGGGGGCAACTAATTACCAAACCTGATGACTGTAATGAATCATTCGGCTAAATGACGAGAGTCATCGGTTAAACCAGAAATAGTCATAATTCATTTCCAGAGAACACGCAACGCACACGGTAAGGGATATTGTGTTCAAACATTAAAAGTTTGATATGTGTAATACTTCGTACATACAAAGTATGGCTGGGTTAGCATGACGTCTTAACTAAACGAAAAGAAGCTTGTTTTTATATTGACCAATATTTTAGTTTTTTAACAGTGTATAAACTCGATTTGAAACATGTTTATATGGAAGTCTATTCATCCCAGGGCTTACAACCTGGCATTCATAAATTGCTCAACTGATGGCGTAACGACTTTAATGCAGTTAATAAAGTTTTGTACAAAAAACCTTTTTATTCCTTGTGCCAAAGATATTTAACTTGCTGCCCGTAACCGTTGAGAATTCCAAAAGTGATCATGTGTTTTAAGAACAGTGTCCATCGATAGTTGCTTTTCGTTGGTAGGGACAATTTTATTGTAAAACCTTTTACTGTAAATTAATATTGTAGCTTTTGTTTGTAGTGTATAAAATCTAGTAATTAACAAAATATATTTTATTGGCATGTAAGTATTTTGGCTCAACAAATGCCTAAAGAGCCGTTATACATATAATTAAAAAAATGTATCTTTGTACCTAAAATAAATAAATTAAAAAATGATATATTTAAAGATAATTGCAAAAAATATCAAAAATATATAAAGCTTACACTTACTGAACGAAGGTAATTATTATAATTTATTTTATCAGATACTAGATTATTCACCCTACGAATGAAATATCAATAAAACAGATGTGTCAACTTGATATACAGAGTCAATCATTTTTATACAAAAGAATATAAGTCTGAGCATACCTAGACACACAATAATTAAAAAATAAAATTAGGTGGTAGTCAACCAGTCGAATAGAAATATCCAAAAATTGGCACGTTAAATCAAGCTGTCTCTTAAAAATATATGTACCTAAACTAATTTAGAATGAATCTCACGTATGTTCAATTGGAGATCATATACTTCTCAAGTAAAGACGCCACCATTAGCTATACTTCCAAAATCTATTAAATAAACACTTCTTAAAGAGAAACAATATAAAAATTAAAAAGTTTCACGTTCACAAGTTAATCACGTTAAGTAAAGCACAAAATGTGGCACATTGCATCACATTTCTAGCTCCTGAAGTATTTCACAATTTGATATAAAAAAAAACATATCCGGACCTAGAAGGGGGATTTTAAATCCCCCTAAGTCAACGTTTCAAACGATAATTTGATCATCATTCAAGCTATTTTATCAATATTTTTTGGAATCATTGTATTATATAAAATGAAATATAAATAGCACGCGGTGACATGGACCGTTAGGCCATTGGATTGCGTATTGATCACGTGATTTTGACCGTTGATCGCTACAATAATTATCAAAACAAATAATTGAAGATCGCACCTTGATAATATTTTAAACTAAAGATTTTTTAATTATTTCTTTGTATAACTAAAACTAAAAATACTTGAAAATGCTTGTTATACTTCAATAATCTGTTTTTTTCCAGATTTGTGGACATACTGAAAATGTGAAATTTCTTAACGACTAGAGTCTCGCGCGTCAAGCTGAGACATTATGCTAACAGGCCAGTAATGCGGAGAAAATACCTCTAAATGTTTTGTCAGTTCAAAATAAACTTTTATGAGTGCATAGCTCATAATACGGAGTCGTAGCGTTACATCGCGTCTCAAACTATTTTTCATGTGTTTTTTTATAACCCAGGTTATTTTTTAAAGTACAGGTTAATTGCGGGTTATTCTGCCTTGCATATAAATATTTTAATGTCGTAACAATTTTATAATTCAATGTGTCTGTCAGTTTTTAATGGGAATCGCAACAAACAATACATTTTTTTAATGTCTAACTAAACTAACTAAAAAATTAACCGCCACGCTGCTTCCCTAAGGCGTAGGCAGAGAGAATTGAACGCCACACCACTGTCTGCTATATTTGTATATCTCCTTATACTTAACAGCCGATTTGTCCGACTAACTAACCTGATCTCTCCGACTAATCGAAATGATTGATTATGACAAGTTTTATTCGGTCTTCCTCTATTCTTATTTTCAATTGATTTTTTTTAAACTAACCATACTATTATCATCAGTAAATTTGATTAAAATGAAAAATTATTTTATAAGTAATATCGATAAAATTAAGAAATGTGTGTTGAAAGGGTTTGGGTATGTGAATCGAATGAGAAAAAATTACTAAAATTAATTTATAAGGTAAATGTGGTTGGTAACAGAAGCAGAGGAAGACCGAAGAAAACTTGGCAATATCAAATATTGCAAATACTTATATGTGGTCACATCAGGTGTCGAAATAACTATCGAGTATGTCTGAGGAAATGCATGTTTGTGAAAGAAGCAAAGATTGTTTTCAAAGACAGATTGGAATGTGGATTATTTTCTCCACCTACCCCTTCGGGGAAGCAGCGTGATGGTCAGTTAGTTAATAAATACCACATCTCCATGAATTCCACTTCACCACATTAATCAAGACATCATACATATTGTAATTAAAACGTAAAATAAGTAATTAACATAAAGAATGCAACGTTATTAATGCAGTTGAATTATTATGAATGAAATTACAATAAACACTCGTAAGTGCGTGTAGGCTGTATGCAAATGGACATTTATCATTTTACATTGCAATATATCATACTTATTATGTTTACTAGGTGAATAGGCCGGATTCTAAGGAAGACTTTTTTAACATCGTTATACCGCATATTTGTCTGATAAAATGCATGTCGACTGCATTCAGTCTACTTTCATCCTTATTTTGCAAAAATTATGAGTTCTTAAAAAAATATTTATTTGGGACTTTATTAATGAATTTTTACGTATCTTTTAATCCTTACTTTTCATGTATTATTGCCATGTGTAGATTACAGGATGCATAAAATTTCAGTAATTGCCATAAAAATTACGTTGAGCATTTAAAAAATCCTTGCCTCAATGTTATGGGGTAGGTTCATGGTGTGACTCAATTCGTTTATGGCAGAATACCACGCAAACGTCTGGCAACTCCAGGTTCTATGACACCTGTTTCTACGCGTTCTCAGATTCCCAGAGCAATTCCCAAATCGTTTGAAAACATAACTCAGACCTTTTTCACTCAGTACTGATAAGATAAATGAAAATGTTTACGTCTAAAAATAATTACAATATAAAAACTACTTTATTTCATTTAACTTTCAATTTTTGATGTTATGGACTATGTGATGAGTGACTTACATTTTTTTTACATAAACTAACTAACTAACTAACCATCACGCCGCTTCCCCGCAGGGGTAGGCAGAGAGAATAGAGCGCCACACCACTCTGTCCTTGCAAACATTCTTCGCCTCTTCCACGTTCATGCATCTCCTCATACATACCCGCCGATCGTTACGACTCCTAACCTGACCACTTTCAAGTATTTGGCATACCTGATCGTGCCATGTTTTTCTCGGTCTTCCTCTGCTTCATTTCCCACTAACATTCGCCTCAAAAATTTGTTTTACATCACTGAAGGATATGAAAGTCTGAGTTTTACAGACCTATCATAGGCTGGTTAAGTGATCGCTTAACACACGTGCAACATTCACCATTCTACTGCAACATTTGAGTGCGGAAAACGATCAAGTCTTTGTCATTATAAAACAACAATAAAAATATTCATTCATTCAATTTATTTTTTGACTGTGAAAAATAGATTAAAAACGTGTTTTATGATTTTATGGCTATTAACAATGACCAAACAGATGAATGCCAAAATTCAGCACATTTTATTGATATTAAATGTTTATAATTAATGTCACACAATAGGCAATAAAACTGGTAACAGAAGATCATAGCATTAAATAACAAGCTAAATTAACAAATATATACCTGGTATTTGCTTATAAGGACATAGCAATGGTATATGTAGCTTCCAATAAAAAAAGATATTCCTTGTCTTATCTTACAGTTTTCAAAACAGAACACGTAGGAAGTTAAAACATAAAAATAATTAAGAGTAATAAAAATTTTAATATAAAATTTACACAAATCGCTCACTCCTTTCAAGAACATAAATCAAAAAACTTTATTTTTCAGGAGAACGTTTTTAAAGTTTAAAGGTATAATAATATATAATAAGTACAATATATTAAAAATAAATATCAAGCCACTTTTTGAACTTTTTAGTATGCAACATATCTTTTTAAGTATAACCTGAAGGTGTTTTCTCCATTTGAAAAATATTTAGGACATTTAAAAAAATAATTAAACAATACCTTTTCTTCAAAAATGCAAAAACAACACTTTCTGCCCTGTAGCGGGTAAATATTAAAGTAAAAATATGCCGCTTTTGCTGGGATAAAGAA
Source organism: Brachycentrus maculatus (assembly GCF_059751285.1). Classification (NCBI taxonomy): domain Eukaryota; kingdom Metazoa; phylum Arthropoda; class Insecta; order Trichoptera; family Brachycentridae; genus Brachycentrus; species Brachycentrus maculatus. Next base: position 1,047,752 of record NW_028280803.1, read on the forward strand.
CATTTTCTGGACATTCCAAAAACATGCACATCTGAAAATTGACGATTTTTGATTTATGACGTTCTTGAAAGGAGTGAGCGAAATATAAAACTCCTGTGCACCTAAATAACATGTTAAAAACTTAATGAACCTTTCAGATCTATTGAGCATTTATTACTGCGGTTCTGTGAATGCACTGTGGTCTCATGCACTCCAGTAAACAAATATTGTGTTTGACATTTAAATATGAAGATATTTTAAACTCTTAATATTGAAGACGACAATCCATATTTCACGCGTCCCTACCTGTTGATAAGTGAGACTTAACGACGTGTCTAGAAACGGTTAATGACTCCACACAAAGTAAATTTATCTTCACTCAACTCCAACTGTTGCGTGTGATTTGATGCTCACTGGTTATATATATACATATATATATATATATATATATATATATATATATATATATATATATATATATATATATATATATATATATATATATATATATATACACTTTTTTAATTATTTATTTTTTCTTTGAATTTTTTCTACGACCTCTTTATGTCCACTTTTTTACTGTTCCTAATAAATTACATTAAAAATTCACTAACAAATATAAGTTGTAAAACGAACTCCCTTCCTAAACACGAGCAGTACGCTTTATTAGAGAGGTAACTCGTTATTTCAAAATACTGTGAAATATTTTTTAAGATAAATAAAACTCATAATAAAAACACTTGTTTTTTACCACTTTACTCACATACCACGCTGTCCGGAGTCATGAGCAATGTTGACTATTCTGCGTGTTGCTGCTCTGTTCAACAGATGGTACTGCCATAGCGTTGAAAAAACTATCCTCCAAAAAAGCATTTTAACTCATTGCAGGTATACAAAGTCACGCGCGTGTACGAATGCAACGTCATATCAATATTACAAATCAATCGGTTCGTTACTTTAGGAGATTTAAGATTTTGAACAAAAGAACATTTACTAATATATTTTTACGGATAACTATTAATTCATTGCGTAAATATTTGTTTGTATGTTTATTAATCGTAGGATGTACCGCTAAATGGATTCAGTTTACTTTAATAATTTTGCATCACATGCAATAGAACAGTATTCATATTCCATGCACACAGCATGCCCGGGGATATGTATTCAATATCCGGATTAATTTGGGTTTGTTCGTTTCGGGATTGCATCCGTTATAATGTTATTTCATTGAATTCCATTTCGCAAAAGCCCATGCAAAAATACCCTCTCTTCCATAGTGCAGTACTTTATAATATCGTTCACTCTTTTCAACAACGTCAAATATAAAAAATCGTCAATTTTCAGTTGTGTATTATGTTGTCGGAATGCCCAGCAAAAGCGGCATATTTTAACTTAATAATTACCCGTTGCAGGGCAGAAAGTGTTGTTTTTGCATTTTTAAGAAAAGGTATTGTTTAATTATTTTTTAAATATACTGAACATTTTTTAAAATGGAGAAAAAAACCTTCAGGTTACCTTAATGATTTTTTGCACTGTAAAAAGTTCAAAAAGTGGCTTGATATTTATTTTTAATACATTTCATTATATTCTTAATCTTTAAAAACGATCTCTTGAAAAATCAAGCGATTACAAATCCTTTTCTGAAATTTGCGAAAATTTATGGTTTGAACATTGAAATAGAGTGACAAAAGAGGATTACTTTGTCCTGTTTTTCGTTATACTTAAAATTATCAAACTATTTCTACAAGATAAAATAAATAAAAATAATAATAAAATTGTCACAATGCTTATTTTTTAAAATGACTGATGATAAAAAATGACATGGAAATTAACACTGACGCGTTTGATTTCCATTTCAGTACATTTAACTCCTAGTTTGGACTCGGAAACTATTATTTGCGCTTCACAAGTTCTTGTCCATTCAGTTGCAAGAACGTATGCCTTATATGGAGGCAAGATACCCAGAAATAACGCCACGTTAGCGACTGTTCAGTGTAGGCATCGAGAGTTCGACGACCAGCGATCTCTCTGATCTCCCGCTTAGGTATTCACAGAATCTGCATCCGATTGCTTCCACTTGCTAGGGTACAAACAAAGCAATACAAATATATAAGTAACCCTTTGTTGATAGAAACTTTAAGTATACGATGAAGCACATACTGAGTTGACATATGAACAAGTGAAACCCATTTGGATTTTTTTTTTATTTCTAACATTTTAAATTCTTCTTGTTAATTATGTACAAGGATTTATGGCATATTTATTTAAAAGTCTAAAAAATTATCTTAAATATGAACATGATAAGGTTGATCCCTAAAAACAAAACAAAAGATACAACAATACAATAGACACAATGGATTCAATATCTTATATCAATTTATTTGTCTTGAAATATTTTCTTAATAAGACACCAGTAAATCTGATTAATACAATTACAACAAAATTGACTGATATGTGCGCTTTTTTTAAGTAAGTAAGAAATAATACAAAATAAGGCTATGAGAATAGTGCTTAAGAAAAATAGATATAATAATATAAAAAAAATGAGAGATGAACTAAATTGATTATCTTTAAAAAAGAGAATAAAATATAATATGGTGATCTTTATATTTAAAATTTTTAACGACAAATTAACCAAATATATTTAGGATAAAATAGTTTTAAAAAAATCAAGAACATATTACTAGAAATAAGGATAAAATAAGCCATTATTGAAAAAAAAAACGAGTCGCAAAATTGTTTAATGTATAACGGTTTGAAAATGTATGATGCCTGAATGTATAAAGAATGAAAAGAGTCTGAAAGAATTTGAAAATAAATGTTTTGTTTACTGTAAGAAGATGTAAATATATAAAATATATGTTGTAAATTAAGTGTAAATAATAGTTTTAATTAGTTGTAATATAAGCTAACTAAAGAAATAAATATAAAACAAAATAAAAAAAATGTTTTTTTTCTCTTCCAAAAATGTCAATGGGGTGAAATTTTCTTTTGAGGCTGAAATAAAAGTTAATTTTAGACATTGTTCTCTTAGCATAAAAATATAAATGTCTTGATACATCTCAACATATATTTTCAGCGCTATTAAGTTGATTCGAAGGTATGGCCCATGTATGTTATTGTCTATGATATAAGGGCCTACAATCTGGAGATGAGGACAGCTGACACCAACAGTCTACAAAGACGATATGTAAGGATGGAGCCAGGAAGAAGATATGAGGATTTTATTGATTTCAGATGGATCGAGAGACGTAATCTATTGAAACATAATACATAAAATAAAGCAGCAGATATTTTTCGCAAGCGGAAACACCATTTTCCAGGAAATAGCCTTGATTTTCAGATTTCTTAATGTGGGATCTTATTTCAGGAAGTGAGCTTTAAGTTTCCATCTTACAAAATGAAGCTAATGACATCATCAAGCCGAAAATTTAAACGCCATGCGCCAGCGGCGAGTTCTATTCTGAACCACTGTTTACAGAGAAAATATTTTTAAATTTTGAAATCTCAAGATAGATGAAGAAGAGTATGGAAGTCTTGGTATTTGCAGCCCTTACGACCAATCATAGGCTTGTTAAGTGATCACTTAACACACGTGTAACATTCACCATTCTACCCATGATATATACGATCATTCTCATGACGTTCCATGGTTGAGTTTGTGTGTGATTTGTGTGTGTTCCATGTGTGATTGGATTTAAAAAGTTTTTTTTGACATAGATCCTTTTACTTGTATGCAATATCCGTACCCGAATTTTCTACTCATACTGGGAAAGATTTATTCTTCATAAAATTAATTGTTCTACATATTTTTTTAAGAAAATAATTATTCCACATACTGGGAAACGCCTGAAAACCTGATTTTCAATATTTATGCACCTGACACTTTGACCAGTCATTTTAATCACAATATTTTGAGTGTGTCCAAATACTTGTTCACAATCCTGGGTTATTTTACACTTTAGAGTTATTTTACATTTTTAACATCTCGACGAGATATTTAATTTTTTTTTCTTCATCTATGTTAAGATATCAATAAATGATATACTAAGGTCCAGTATTCGTTATATCATAACTTTATTTTCTGTAAATCCCGGTTATATTTTTTTAAATAATGATTTTTTTCTTATAACACCGTTTTTGCATTGAAAAAATAAGCTTTTCTTCGAAATTAGTATATGGTTTTGAAAAGAAAAGGGTTGTAGAAAAGTTATAAATTTTAAAAAATATATCCAAACATTTTTTCTTTATACTTATATTCTTAAAAACATGAATATTCAACGTATATTTTTTTTAATTGAGCGTGAGCACACGACCAGCCCTGAGCGCGGCTGAACGCATTCTGATTTGAACACTCGAAAAAAGCTTGAGATCTGGGCCTTAACATAGATGAATACATGATTACATTTTTTTAAATATGGCTTGAACATAAATACTCGTAGGACAACATATAATGTGTTTCAAAAATGAATAAATGGTTACAACAATTTTGATATCTTAAGGAAAATGAAAAAAAATATATAAATATATAATTTATATTTGAAGTACTATAATTAAAATGTTACCTTGTTTTTAAATCACTACAAATATGTTATTATAACTTGATTAGTTAGTCCGCCTCCGTAGTGTAATGGTCAGCACGCTCGGCTCGGGTCAAATAAATATATGTGATTTTTTCACTGTAATATTGATTAAATATTACCCTGTACTGGTACCTGAAGCGGAGGGCTGACCACCATTTCTTCGTGTGTAAACGATCAAGATAACACTGCATTTATATAAAGCAGTGCTCTATGCACCATTGGGGTGCGGAAAAGGGTTTTATAATTATTATTAGTTTAGGTTTCGAAGTAGACATTATAATGATGTTATAATAAAATATTTATAGTAATTTTAAAACAAAGTTACATTTTAATAATAGAAAATAAGTAATTTATAAATATCTTAAAGCGGTGTTATTTAGAGATTAAGCTGAGGCGTTCAGAATAGGAGAGGTGTGGAAACGAAAGCTCGGTTTCCGATATCGCCTCTATTTCGGGTTTAGCCACTGACTTAACTTATTGCTATCGACTGTTACTAAATTTAATAACGTTGCATGGAAACGACTGCAGTGGCCTGCAACTAGAAACCCTTTGGTTACCTAAGTCCGATATATCGGCTTTCTGTACTCTAGCGAGAAATACCGGATCCGTCGGATCTGACGTCATGATTTATAAAAGTATAAGAAAAAATTTGGACAGTATATTAGGGATTCCTTCAGGGTTGTGCAAAATTTCTAGATTAATATATTTTTTTGCTATTAGTCATACATAGATATTCAGAATAAAATGATCATTTGCATTTTACAATTAGTTGTTATTTAAAAAAAAAATACAAAGATACTTAAAGAGAAAAGAGAAAAACAGATCATATTAGACTAATTTTGTATCCGCGAAAGGGAAGCTGTATAAAGATGTGATATTATTATAAAATTTACATTTTTACGTGCCAAGGTTAATGAACAATTTACAATAAATTGATAAAAACATAAAGCAAATATGTCATAACAAAAAAGGTAATTTTCTCACACCCCTACTATATTTCTTTCAACACCGGATGTCGTCAATTAGCTCGGTAGTCGTTTGATTCGCAGAGTTATGCGCATGTCGTAAAAACGAGGTAGACACTTAGTTTACTAAACTCCGAGAGATATTTTAGTCGCGCCAAAGATTGTTTGTACAAAGAGTGTTTATAAATTACGAACATATTAAAATGTATTTGAGTTATTTATTTTTTAATTATTAACCCTAAAAGTCATGGTAACCGAAGGGTTAAGTTCCTATTTCAGGAACGCTAACTGATGGTTTACCGCCACTGTTCAAATGTAGGTAGGAACTTATAAACAAATGCATACCACCGTCGAACGGTTTCATTATTTATAGCTCTAAGTTAATATTAACAAAATAAATAATTTTTTTCTAATAGCGGGATCTATTTCTTTTGAAATAAACCAGGTCTTAGTGAGTAAGGGTATTATTTTTAAGATTTTATTTATTTTATATTATATTAATTATACAAACATACGTATTTATTTATATTTAACTTAATGTTTATAGATAAAACTGTAAGTTTTAATTTGTTAATTCAAATTTTTGTTTTTAAATCTTAAACCTCCTTAAATTATTCACCGACTGCTTAAAAATGTTGACACAACGTTCCAACTGCATATTACCAGTATTATATACATATTACGATGACCGAAAAAGACTTGGCACGATCAGATCAATCAGAACCTAAAATCTGGCAGTGTCAAAAGTCTGCGTAATCGGAGGGCATGTATGACTAGATGTATGGATGTGAAGGAGGCGAGGAGTGTATATCAGGACAGAAGAGTATGGCGTTCCATCCTCTCTGCCTACCCCTGCGGGGAAACGCCGTGATGGTAGTAGAAGTAGTAGATATACATATTTGTGGTAAATGTCGTATAAACATGAAAAAAAAAGCCTTTTATGAATCAATGGCAGCGTCTTCTATTTTATTTAATAGAAATAAATACAATATTAAATACTTATTTACTAATCACTGGCGCGTTTTTGACAGCTGTTAAGAAATTGATTACCCGCAAGCAATGAGAAATTAAACATATCGTAGTGGTACAGGAGAAAGTGAACTAACAAAACGTAAAATGTTCAGGAGGGCTATTTAAGTCACTTTTGCTTGGCAAGAAAATAAACATCAATGCAGTTAGTCATTTTTAACAAGTAAATATAGTATACTTCAAAGTTTAAAATCGCTTTGGGATTTTTTCAGGGCAATATAAAGCTAGTAAGATATCGAATAGTCAATAATCACGTTTTTGTAAAAAAAAATGCACTTGGTCACTTCCTCTTGTATGACTACAATATTAGAAATGTGTGTTTTCTGTTTTCTCTCATTTCCATTTAATCAGGCTGAGCCACAGCAACGCGTGGTTTAATATGTATGTCCAGTTAATAAATAGAGCAAACATTAGTCCTAAACCTGTTTATTTATGAATATTTAAAAATATTTTCCAGTCTATAACCGAAACACGCCAGTCACACGAGTTAAACGATCCGGAAAATATGTTACGGATAGAAATATATGGGCCAATTAAACCAATTTATGATTTCTTAAGATAAAACAACTGTTCTGATGTGGTGAACATCCGTGAGATAAATTATGATCAAATTGGATTATAAAAGAAAAAACTTAAATGATGCGTAATTAACAACATTTTGAGTGTGTCCAAATATTTGGACACACTCAAAATGTTGTAAATAGATTATCTGGTAAACTTATAAGCTTAATAATAAAAATGAAAATGGTATTTTCTAGCGTTTCTCATGTGTGTGATTATAATTCAGGATTCGGACCTCACATACTAATATAAGAGTTTCTGCTTAGTAAAAAGCTTCTTTACATCTCACCAATAGATGTCTCTAGTGAAGTTCTAGTGATTCAAAAACAAGGTTTCTAAATTGGTTCATATATATAGTGTAATGGTCAGCACGTAATATATATAGTGTAATAGTCCGCCTCCGTAGTGTAATGGTCAGCACGCTCGGCTACGTTCTGGAGGTCCCGGGTTCGATTCCCAAGGGGGTAAAATAAAATATAAGTGATTTTTTCACTGTAATATTTATTCAATATTACCATGGACTGGTACCTGAAGCGGAGGGCTGATCACCTTTCCTTCATGTGTAAGCGATCAAGATAACACTGCGTTTATATGACACAGTGCCCTATGCACCATTGATGTGCGGATAAGGGTTTTATTATTATATATAGAACTTCCAAGAATTTGAGTAGTGTGGTTGTCAATAATGGGTAGAATTGGTGAATGTTACACGTGTGTAAAGTGATCACTTAAACCAGCCTATGACGGTCGTCAGCCCCGTAAATGCCCAGACTTCCATATTCTTCTTCATCTTTGATGAGATGTTAAAAAATAATATGCGTAATTAAAACTAGTTTTTTCTATTTTACGATAAGATTGCATCGTGGGTCATTACCACAAAGAGGCAACTAAATCTATAGATTCAAGTATGAAACTAAAAATATATTTATCTGATCCTTATATGCGTCAAATATTTCTTTGTATCATAAAGCATTGAAATCATTACAAAAATATTAACATATCGTTTATTAAAATATAAATGTACTGATTTGATTGAAAAATCTTATGTTTTAATTTACTAATATATACACGGTTTACACACAACGAAGGTTTGATAGTCCCAAGAATTGACAATAAATATGGGAGTCGAACACTACAATATATCGTTCCGAATATTTTTAATTTGTTGCCGACGGATGTTAGAGGTCAAAATAAAATATGGAACAAAGGCAAAATAAAGGAATGGGTAAATGATCAAGAGTTAATTTTATGAAACTTGTAAAATGTTTATATTCTTAATTTTTTTCTCTTTTTTGTGTCTATATTAGGTTAAAATCGTTAAAAACAATAAAAAATGTTTTAAAAAAGAACTCCACCGACAAGACACACAAGGTGGCTTGGTGAATCTCTAAAAAAAAATGCTCTTAATATGCATAAATTGTGATTTAAATAAATGTATATAAATTAAAAATATTAAAAAAACAAAACTTATTTGTATATTTATTGAATTGTAGCCGAAGCCATTTATTAAATTTATTTATTTAATTTATTAAATTGTAAACAAAAATTCATAAATTTATTTTAAACCCTTGTCCGCACCCGATGGTGCATAGGGTACTGCATCATATAAACGCAGTGTTATTTTAATCGTTAACATATCGGTGATCAGCCCTCCCTTTAAGGCATTAGTCCAAGGTAATATTACATAAATATTAGAGTGAAAAATCCCTTATATTTATTCCCCCTAGGAATCGAAAAAGAAATCATCATGCGTGTGAAATTCAAGATATAAAAACTAAAAAAACTAACTAACCATCACGCCGCTTCCCCGCAGAATAGAGCGCCACACCACTCTGTCCTTGCAAACATTCTTCGCCTCTTCCACGTTCATGCATCTCCTCATACATACCCGCCGATTGTTACGACTCCTAACCTGACCACTTTCAAGTATTTAGCATACCTGATCGTGCCATGTTTTTCTCGGTCCTCCTCTGCTTCTTTTCCCGCTAACATTCGCCTCATAAATTTGTTTTACCGTTCTTTCGTCACTCATTCGTTCCACGTGTCCAAACCATCTCAACACACCTTTCTTAATTTTATCGATAATGCTTATCTCAGCTTTGCATTCCTTCCTTATTTCACTATTCGCACATCTATCATACATCGTTTTGTCGCACATTCTTCTGAGAGATCGCATTTCGACTGCATTCAGTCTACTTTCATCCTCCTTTTGCCAACTCCATGTTTCACTTCCATACATTACAGTTGGAACCAGGACTCCGTTGTGCACTGCCAGTTTAGCTTCCGCTGATAGGTTTTTATTTGCTATAACTGATTTCAGTGCAGTCAAGATATAAGCGATACATAATAATGAATGTTACAATTTTCTATACATAAATGACAATTCTATGAATGATAATAAAAACACTTTTTTTTAATGTTCACAACATTTTGGGTGTGACATCTCAACATGGATGAAAAAGAATAAAGAAGAATGTGTTTTTAGGCAGATCATAAAGCCCTGTAAATACTCAGACTCCCATTTGCTTCTTTATCTATCTTGAGGTACAACAATACAAATATATATATATTGTTTATTGATTCGGCATAAACTTTGAGGAATGACATGATAATTTTATTAAAATTAAACACTGAATATACCATTTTAATGAGTTTTATTTTTATTTACGACTAGTTTCGAAAACAACAGATGTTTTCATCTTCTGGTACAAATTAAAACTGACAAACAAAAATATATTTAGGTGTATATATAGGTTAATAAATATAGGGAGGGGGGTTAAGGAACAAGATTTTGTTGTAAAAGGAAACATTGATAATAATGGTGACGTATTTTGAAACAGTATATTATTAAATATTGTTTTATCTGAGTTTAAATTTTTATGTATTTCTAAATTATTCATGACTTGACCTTAAAATAAAAATAAAACTTATTGAAGTGGTATATTCAAGTGTTTAATTTTAATAAAATAAAACATATAAAAATAATGTATGGAATAACTACTACTAATGTGTGGAAGCGAAACATGGAACTGGCTAAGGAAGGATGAAAGCAGAGTGAGTGCTGTTGAAATGCGCTCCCTCAGACGAATGTGTGGAAAATCATTGTACGACAGAATTAAAAACGACGATATAAGAAAGGAATGTAAGGGTGAACGAGGAATAATTGAAAAGATTAGGAAGAGTTCTTTGCGGTGGTATGGACATGTGGAGCGAATGGATAACGAGAGAATGACTAAGAAAATATATGTGGCGAATGTGAGAGGGAAAACAGAACGTGGACGACCGAAAAAGACTTGGCATGATCAAATCAATCGGATTTATTGACTTGGCGTTTAATTTGTAGAACTCCATTTTAATTTATGTATTAATTTTAAATCAAAACACAGATTTTTTGAGTCTACTAAGTTGTATTTTATTAACAAAAAACACATAAAAAATTATATTGTGACAATTGTTTCGCCTTGTTAGGGCACAAAAGACATTCGTTTGATAATGCCCTAACAAGGCGAAACAATTGTCACAATATAATTTTTTATGTGTTTTTTGTTAATAAAATACAACTTAGTAGACTCAAAAAATCTGTGTTTTGATTTAAAATTAATACATAAATCAATCGGAACCTAAAATCTGGAACCTAAAGTCTACGTAATCGGAGGGCATGTATGACTAGATGTATGGATGTGAAGGAGGCGAGGAGTGTATGTCAGGACAGAAGAGTGTGGCGTTCCATATTCTCTGCCTACCCCTGCGGGGAAACGGCATGATGGTAGTAGTAGTAGTAGTAGTATATAAATAAGTGGAAAAAAAACGATTTGTTTTTGGAGTATTTGGACACACTCAAAATGTTGTGAATATAATTTATATAAGTTTACCGCAGTTTCGTGGGTAGGTTGGCACCTACTAACTTGAAATCAAAATACCTCGTGAAAAATAACGTCGTAAAGTATCGTAGATTTGGGAATAGCGGCGATAGGAGCCGGTCGGTCTTTATTACAAATGCACTCAAAAAGCGCGGAGGTGCCGAATCCGTGAACGGGATATATCTGCCTCGTAAATCTCGTTTAGCTCGCGACGCGGGATTGCACTTCGGCTTAATATCCCGGAGGTCAATAGTTCTATATGAGGCCAGATCTTCGGGCTTAAAACCGATCTCAAAGCAAAGCGGTAAACACACGGGATCGGGAACTGGCGCGACGGGCGCAACCGATTTCGACGCTAAATTGGACCGTGTTATGCAGAAACCATCCACAATTTGCAAAATTTTACTTTTTGATAAATGCTACTTCATCGAAAATAAATGTTTAATTTGCTGAAGACACCAATCCAAAAGATCGACACAATATTTTTTGCAGAACCTTTTTCTAACACACAACTAATAAATCCGTCAATTAAAATATTTTCTCATTAATTGATTCGGCAGTCTCTTAGTGGCAAAATCTATCCGTTTTTAATTCATGTTTTACTTAATAAATACCACTTTATTCTTAAAATCTACAGTGACACGTGTTTCGATGCATTCTGCATCATTATTAAACACCATACGGTGATATTAATTAAAAATAAATATTTTCATTCATTGATTCGGTGGTCACTTTGTGGTAGTATTTATTTATTTTAATTTAAGTTTTACATGGTTAAAACTGTTTTTTCTAATTTAATGTATTGGTATTTGCAAATGATGCGTAATGCATCGATTCAAGTGTCATAATAGATTTTAAGGAATGGTGCATTGCGCATCATTTTTTAATACCAGTGAAAATGATGAGGAATGCATCGGAACATATGTCACAATATGTAGATTTAGAGAAACAGTGTTATCCACCAAGTAAAACTTAAATTAAAAATGGATAGATATTACAACGAAGTGACTGCCGTATCAATTGATAATAGTAAAATTTTAATTTCCAGAGGACCCAAAAAATCAACACAATATTTTGGAGAACATTTTTCCTACCCACAACCAATAAATCCATAAAAAGAAATATGATGAAAAATTTAAGAAAAATGAAACATCCACGTGAGTTAACATTAATAATTTTTTTTAACTTTCATAACTTTCTTAATTTTTCACGAGATATTTACATAAAACAAGTTAGTTGCAGCAAATTACAATTATACAAATATTACAAATTAGTACAAATATTTCTGAAAAAATCTATGTACTTTGGATTTGTTCGCTGAAAAAACACAAAAAAACTCTCTAAAACCATCCAACCAATGAAATATCAAACTTTGGCCTTATTGACAAAATAATCAAAAATTTTAATATGACACACAGTTGACAATGCTCAACTTCTACCATTTAACATAGTGATATTTTATATTTTTTAATTCTTCGCAATTATCTCAGCTCGCCAATTTGTGGGCTGGATGGTTTCTGCACAACACGGTCCAATTATTCTTACTCGACTTTATCTGCCAACGCGCGCTGCGGGGTTGTGGTCGAGTGGGTACATTGTTCGGGGGGTACATGTGTAAGTAGCTTGCCTCGCCTTCCGTACAAAATTGAAATACCAAACGTGATCTTATTTAAAACACAGAAACACTACTTTAGAAAATGCGCTTTGTTTCGAAATTAAAGCGAACCGCATACTGTTTTCGGGGATGTTTTTTTTACTGGAGATGATACCGAATACCGCTAGATATAACCATTTTGGTTTGAGTCATATCGCAATACGGTAAAGATGATGAAATTATTAGAAGAAAATTTCATCAACAAAACTTACCAATTACAACTTTAGATGGTGCCGAAGAGGTTGCATTCAAAAAATGTTTTCAATATAAGCATATATTTATGTTCCAAAATTTAAGTAGAGTGGTTGACTTTCAACAAAAAAAAAACAAATTATTTTTAGGCGACTCCTAGTAAGTAAATGATTTTGGAAATCTTACACACATTTCGTTAAGGCTTCTACTAGATTTTTTTTAGTAATTTCGACCAAAGATGACAACGAAGTAATCTATAACATATACGTAGTACAGTAGAACCCCGAAAAACCGAATTTTTTGGGGATATGGCCTGTTCGGATTTGGAAAAGTTCGGAGAAGCTGAGAAATTTGTGATACAGTAGATACATAGTACTTTACTCTATAGTAGTTACGTTGTACTCCCCTTTTACATTTCAATCTAATATAATAGTACTTGAGTAGCAATACAGGTACAGTACTATATACTTTATTAACTTATCAATAATTTTAAAACAAAATTAGGTTGAATATTAAAATGTATGTAATAACGTTTTTTTTTACCTGTAAATGTTTTTTCTTCAAAATCTTTTTCGGATTTCCCAGGATTTGAAATTTCTGGGGTTCTACTGTATGAGTAATATTAATAATCTTTTCAATTGAAACTGTTGGCAAATTTCAGCCCATGTGGCTTTCAGGAATAAAAGTTTAGAGTATTTTCACTACTTGTCCATCCGCTGGGGATATATCTTATAATCACTGCCAATTGATCATCTTGTAAAGTATATATTTTGAAATCTACTGATAAGCTGAATTATTCAAGGATAAAATTTAAAAGAACAAAATGAATTTGAGAAAAGTATTCCCGCTACCAATTTTGCGGCCAAAGTTACAGCTTATTAAGCTTTTACGTAAATCCAGCACTGAATATACGCAAACAAATCTGGGCATGATTTAGCATGTTGGCTTTAAATGATCGAATCTATTTTTTTTAATGAGTCGCTATTCAATTCGATATTTTTATTCGATCGCCCATGTCTATACAAGAGGCCAGTATAATTTTATTATTTTAAAGATGCTCCAGGGTATTCAAAAAAGGTACCAGCATTTATTTTATAGATTATTGCTACAGAACAGTTCGTTTATTACACCTATAAAATACTAATAACGCTGTCTAAATTCCACATCATACACACATACGTCAAGCTAGTAGAACTATTGGGTAATAAAGAATCTCTTGAAACTAGAAACTTAACATTCTTCTCATTTTGTCGCTTTCGACTAAAATTCTTTTATCATTCACGAGTGCCGGAAATACAAATCGGAATTTCTCCGCAACAATCTCAATCAAGATCTTTTATCTGTGTTTTTCTTTTACGAAATCTTCAAATTCTTCTGTCGACTGTATCAAACGGACCAAATTAATAGCAATAGTAAAAACAACCGGTCTTATTGTGGAAACAGACAAAAATTTTCTTCAGTGAATTCTCGATTTAGAAATTGCACAAATGACTCAAAATAATTTTTTTTTACAATACGATAGTGATAATGGTTTGAAGTAGCAGCTGAGGAAGGCTGAAAAGGGAATGGAAGTTTTAACTAAACTTAATACTTAAAAATGACAGGGCAGGTGGGGTTTTGTTCTAGTATTCATTTTAATAAAATAATATTTATATAAATAACTCCTTACTGAAGCCAAATTTACAATTTGTGAAATAAAATTTGAACGCACAAAAAAATTCTGGTTTATTTATTTAATAAAAATTAAAAATGATAGATTTGGGCATCTCCAAGGAATGTGAAATAATTCAAGAAGAATCTCTCCGCATAAAAAAAATATCAAAGAATATTCTAGGAATATAAGACAGTAATATCTTTTCACCTGAAGCGTAAAAAAATCCCAGATTTGAGTACTATAGCTGGCAACAATTGGTAGGATAGTAAATGAATGACGTGTATATAGTAACTGCTTAAACCAGCATTAAGTGACCATTAAACATATATGTATCACTACTTTGCATATTCATTAAACAGTGCTCAATTGACGATTTCAAAAATCATGTTTTTCTTTTAATTATAATTTCAAAAAGTTTATATTAGGTTCATTTTAGCAAGAAATAATCATTTAAGATTTTAGCTACGTAGAAATAAACGCGCTAATATATTAAGACACAAAACGGCGTATCATCGAGTCCAGACCACCCGCCGCTACAGACGGGGTTGGCCGTTTGCGATCAGACGGCGTTTCTGTGCGGCGCCGCTGGACGCCTCGTAGCGGGCGTCGGCGACGGTCCGTCAACAAACCAAACGGAAAATGGAAGACATCCACTTAACTTTGGACTTTATGAGGTTGCTAAAACTCGGAAGCGTTCCTGAAAACAAGCGCGTAAAACGAGACAAATAACGCAAATGCACATGGACATATTTTGTATAATAGTTAGATGTCTTTCCTACTTTTTTATCTAAATATATATGAAGAACAAAATGGAAGTCTGGCTATGTACAGAGCTTAAGATCTAAGTGATCCATTTTGACACACATTAAACATTCACCATTCTTATCTTATCTTATTCTTTCTGGCTATATCCCAACTTAGCGTCTTGGTAGACTTTTGGGGTCAGCTTTCTTAGTCCTTATAATCTGAATTGTAGGTCCTTTTATCATGGACAACGTCACCTAGGCCTTGCCTTCAAATCATATTATCTTTCTGTAGCATCCATGATTTTCCTTCCTCTATATGACTTTCGAGGAAGATCCATAGTGGCTCTACAAAACTCAGACTTTCACATTCTTCATCAATGTTGAGCTGTCGAAATGTAAAAAAAATTCCTAAACGGAGAAACCCAGATATGAACACACCCAATTTCATTACATTTTTCAATTTTAAACATTATTAGGACTCATATTTTTCTTTTTGATAATTACTCATCACTGTCAAGCAGTAATGACTACGAACCAACAAATAAACTGATAGTGGTATCATTCCAAACACTCCTTGTTTGCTTTTGATATGACTGCTTAGTTACGTTAGAATTCGGTAGTTGCACTCGAAATATTATATTTCGTGGCTTGTACAAATAATGCACGAACGTTGTTTATCAGACGAAGCAACGGTGTATAGTAAAACTTCAATATTATTATCTATGAGTGGTCATGTGCTCCTGATACCGCTACAGTGTAATTATTACATTTTAAATTGAATAACATTTGAGATGTGTCCAAATCCTTGTTCAGATATCTTGGTTTCCCCACTTAGGACTTGTTTTACTTTTGACATCTCAACATAGATGAAGAAGAATATTTACAGCGCTTACGACTTATATATATATATATATATATATATATATATATATATATATATATATATATATATATATATATATATATATATATATATATATATATATATATATATATATATATATATATATATATATATATATATATATATATATATATATATATATATATATATATATATGAATATAGTAAAACAACAACTCTTTATGTATTTTTTTCCACTTTTATTTTATTCCCGGGTCCCGGGTTCGATTCCCAGGGGCGGGGATCAAATAAATATAGGTAATTTTTTCATTCAAATATTTATTCAATATTACTCTGGACTGGCACCTGAAATGTTTGATTGCATTCTTTCCTTATTTCAATATGATTATATAATTATATGTAAATATACATAATAATATAATAAATAATATAATATGGTTTATTTTCGTAAGTCAAATTGAAATATTAAATTTTTGACCGTTAGTGCATCGAAAATTATAAATGTGCAATGCAAACACATAAATCAATCGACGCAGAGAATTCCTACCAAAAAACATGGCTGCATTTTTCACCTTATCTCGGCTGCCCAGCGCAGTACACTGGCAACTGACCCAAGACCGATCGGACTGCAATTTAAGACCTAAAATAAAAATCACCCTCGTATGCATCTCAATGCAGAGTGCATCCCGTAAGTGCATCGCGATTTATGACCCAAAACGATCGAGAAAACATTCCCATATTTCAACCATACCGTTTTCCATACTCCCGGTATATTTGGTTAGGCCGGGAAAGGCACTATTTGTGTAGGTATCAGAGCCACACATGTCCAACACAGGAAAAAAATTAGAAAAATTAAAATTTTAAAACACCTTAGTATGTCATCGTTTTTTAACGTGTTTTTATTTGTTTTTTTTTTTCAACCTTCAATTTCTAACGGAAACAACCCTAACATTATAAATTAAAGACTAAGCTTCACTGATGGTGTTTGAAAATGATGCGAAATGCATCGAAAGAAGGATATTTATTAAGTAAAACTTGAATTAAAAATGGATAGATTCCACCACAAAGTGAATGTCGAATCAATAAATGCCTTAAGGAAATTTACGCAAATTAATTAAAAAATAAAAGATTTTCACTTGATGTCGTGGAATTAATGATTTTGTAGAAACTATCTATTTCACAGTGATATTAACATAAACAAATTTGGTTATTTCCGTTTCTTAATATTTTTAATTATTAAAGCATTAACTTTGTGGTTATTCATTTCTCCTTTTTACAATTTTTAAGAAATGTTAGTATATAACCATTACCGGAAATCTTTAACACTATTCTAATTTAAAAAATTATGTTAATGGCTTTTAGTTTCCAGTACTCATCTCTTCGTCGCGACAATCACTACACCAGCATGCAAACAACACCACACGTCATAGCACTTCTAACACACAACTTCACAAAATATTAGTCAAATTGGCTACGATATGCACTTAAGACCGAGGTCTGACATGGTCATTTCCATTTATTTAAAACTACATATTTACTTGTGTGTTAGACAAGTGTGGCTCCAACCCGCACATTTGTGTTTGTACAGATCAGTGGACCTATTTGTATAGTGTCGTTTCGTAAGAGAACGAAAGCACAATATTTACTGCGGTCAGTTGAATTCCAACTTAGTCGAGTTGGTTCTATCTGTTTGTTTCCTGAATCACAATTAGGGGATATGTACTTACGAGGTTCTGCGGTCAATGGGCTTCTCAGAAAATCAAAGTGTGACATAGGGTTAACTAACAATCATTAAGAAGTAAAGTTTCGAAGCAGACATTTCCTGCAATTCTCAAGCCTATTGTTGATTTGAAAATTATGTCTGAAGATCCTTTCCGAATTAGTATACATACCAGAAAAGGCCTAAAAACATGATTTTAAATAATTACGAAGCTTATTTTAGACGATTTTTTTTTATTAGAAACGTTTTGGGTGGTCTAAAAATTATACTTGTTCACAAATCTGGGTTTCTTCGCATATGAGTTATTTTACATTATCGACATCTCAGAAATACAAGAAGTTATATTATGTTGAACTAATCAACATAGACGAAGAAGAATATGTAAGTTAGGGTTTACAAGGTTTACGACCTAACAATGAACCTGATCGTGTTGTGAACTAGCCTATCGCCATGGGTTTTCCTTGAAAGACATGTAGAGGAAGACCAAAAATTCATGGATGCTACAGAAAGATAATTTGATTCGAAGGCCTAGGTGACGTTGTCCATAATAAAAGGACCTACAACCTGAGGACGAGGAGAGCTGACTCCAGCAGTCTACAAAGACGATATGTTAGGATGGAGCCAGGAGAAAAAATTGTATAAAAGTAAAATGTATGTATATAAATGTTTATATATATATATATAAATAAATATATATATATATATACATATATAAATACATTTCTTTCCTTCTAACCTTTATCCGCACTCAATGGCTTATAGGGCACTGCATCGTATTAACGCAGTATTATCTTGATCGTTTCTTACATGAAAACAAGGTTAAACAATGAAACAACTCCTGCGCTTCAAGGGTAATTGTAAATAAATTTTAGAGTGTAAAATCACTAATATTTATTTTCACTCCCCCCTGGGTATTGAACCAGGGACCTCCAGCACAGTGGCTAAACATGCTAACCATTACACCACGGAAGCGGAGGTTTATATTTTTATGTATATGTGTGGTTGTTTATATAATTATTTAGGTTTGTAGTTGGTCTACGCCAGGAGAAACAAATTTATTTAAGTGCATTAGTTTATTTTTGTGTTTGGTTCAACCGATAGCGCTGTTTAGGGCATGTGGCATTAGTGTAGATACAAACCAATTAGAAATGCGCATTCAGGAGATAATGTCCGCCAGTAAAGTGTTCTATTTGAGATACGGTAATGAAAATTGTTTTTTAATGTTTAACTCGCGGAATGGAAAAGGAGATACCCTTGCACTTCTGTGGCAAATAAAACGATATATTTTTATGTAAAGTTCCTTGCTTAGTGTAATACGATTTTCTTTGTTTTCTGCAACAAAGGAAATTAGAATGGGTTCTTTAAATTGTACTGGTATCTTTTTATGTGTGGTATAATTTTAGTGCGCCTCCGTAGTGTAATGGTCAGCACGTTCGGCTACCGTTCTGGAGGTCCCGGGTTCGATTCTCAAGGGGGGTAAAATAAATAAAAGTTATTTTTTCACTCTAATATTTATTCAATATTACCCTGGACTGGTACCTGAAGCGGAGGGCTGATCACCTTTCCTTCATGTGTAAACGATCAAGATAACACTGCGTTTATATGACGCAGTGCCCTATGCACCATTGGGGTGCGGATTTTATTATTAAAGGGTTTTATTATTTATTATTATTATAATTTTACATTTATTTTTACGATACGTCAAAGTAAAATATGGAATAAAGTCAATATAAAGGAATGGGAAATGATCAAGAGTTAATTCTTTGAAATTTGTAAAATAGTTTAAATTCTGATTTTTTTCTCTCTTTTTTGTGTGTATATTAGGTTAAAATGGATAAAAACAAAAAAAAATGTACATAAAAAGGACTCCACCGACCCACCAAGACACACAAGGTGGCTTGGTGGGTCTCTGCAAAAAATATTTAAAATATCTTTAAATAATTTTTTACAATTTATGTAAATATAAAATTAAAAAAACAACATAAAATAAATGTGAGTAAGTCCACTCACAACAGGCAAAAAAAATAGAAAGTCGAGCCTTAGTAGCGTTATAATAATCGGTGTTGCATAAGCCGTAGCTATATTCCAGAGTCAAAAATAAAAACCCTTATCCGCACCCAATGGTGCATAGGGCACTGCGTCATATAAACGCAGTGTTATCTTGATCGTTTACACATGAAAGAAAGGTGATCAGCCCTCCGCTTCAGGTATCAGTCCAGGGTAATATTGAATAAATATTACAGTGAAAAAATCACTTATATTTATTTGGGATCCTTGGGATCACTTTGGGATCGAACCCGGGACCGGGAACAGTAGCCGAGCGTGCTGACCATTACACTACGGAGGCGGACAATTAACAAAAAAATAACTAATCTTAGTAAATGGATATAGCGACACGAAAATTGAAACGCATGACATATTTTCATATTTTCATATGTAAACAATCTACGGTTTAGCAAAATGATATATTTTCTCGTGGTAGGATAACCAGAAAGCACGAAGGACACGCTCTGCGACACGGAACTAAAATTATTTCCTTCGAAGCCTTAAGAAAACTTATCGGCGATAAAAATTCTCACGATAGGGATGATTTATGAAAATATAACAGGCTATTTCTCCAGAGCCTCAGAAGAAAAATTAACAAAAGTTTTCCGAGAGGTAATATTTTACAATGTCTGTCGCTGTCAACTTTAAAGTTTTTTTTAAATGTATTTTTAATACCTCACAGAAATATTCGCTAGAGAATTTATACTCTACAACCTTAATACTTGTTTATTCCCTTGGTGCAGTGGATTACTTTTTTAACATAAGGCGATTGGCGATTGCGTTATTGTGCAAAAGCATTTTTTTTTTAAACCTCATAATATTTTTATTATTTTTTTTTTTTGGCATCTCATCAAAGATGAAGAAGAATATGGAAGTCTGGGCATTTACGGGGCTGAAGACCGTCATAGGCTGGTTTAAGTAATCACTTTACACACGTGTAACATTCACCAATTCTACCAATTATTGACAACCACACTACTCAAATTCTCGGAAGTTCAATATATATATTAACCAATTTAGAAACTTTGTTCTTGAATCACTAGAACTTCAGTAGAGACATCTATTGGTGAGATGTAAAGAAGCTTTTTATATAGCAGATACTCTTATATTAGTATGTGCGGTCCGAATCCTGGATTATAATCACACACATGAGAAACGCCAGAAAATACCATTTTTATTTTTATTATTTAAGCTTATTTTTTTTTATTCATGTTCATTCCATACTTCGGCAGTGTAAAGGCAAAGGGGTATATCTGTCTAAGACCAAATTTTACAGGAGAGCAAAAACAAACTTGTGAAATTAAATAACTCATTTGTTTTATGCATTTTAATGTACATATCTTAATAAAACTAAATAAGTATTGCAACTACAGCTATATCCTTTTGCGAGATTATGAAATACACGATTTTGGACATTTTGTGAAACATACTTAGAAAATGAAAAATTTGACAGATATACCCCTTTGCCATTACACTATCGACTTAAAGTAAAGTGTTAATGTCTCTTAGGTTAATATGCCGTAATAATTGCATAACAATAAAATATATAAAAATTAGAATAATTTTTTTTTTTACATGTAATATCTTTTCAACTGAAGCATAAATACATAAATACAGTATGGTTGTCAAACATTGGTAGCATTTCATTTTTGTGCCTGTGTGTGTGTGTAAATACACAACTTCCGAAATTTTAGTATAATGGTTTTCAATGTGTAGAATGGTAAATTGATCACTTAAATCAGCTTTGACACTTATATTTAAATCAACTAGTGTTGTACATACCTATACGAAATCAACGAATCAGACAAATCAAGTTTGTTATTTCTACTTGTACTAGTGCATGTTTAACCTCGGCTCGTAACGCATGTTTGTGCTGAAACCTTTAGTGCATGTTGGTCGACCAAAAATCGAATGTGTTAAACATTTTGTGTAGTTTTAAGTATGTAAATAGTGCTATGGTAGTGAAGGGTAGTATTGTTTGCATGCTGTGGTAGTGATTGTCCTGACGAAGAGATGGGTACGTCTTGAAACCGGTAGACATAAAAATCTCGGTAAGTGGTTATATACTAATATAATTAACATTTTTGAAAAAAAAATAAGTAAATATGACTAACCACAAAGTAAATGTTATTTTTTTTTGACATCTCATCAAAGATAAAGAAGAATATGTAAGTCTGGGCATTTACGGGTCTGACGACCGGCTGGTTTAAGTGATCACTTTACACACGTGTAACATTCGCCAATTATACCCATTATTGACAACCACACTACTCAAATTCTTGATTACTCCTAATTATTCAAATTACTCCTGTGATTGGAGATAATCCAGATTTTGTGAACAAGTATTTGGACACACTCAATATGTTGTTTAAAGTAAATGCTTTGAATATTTATAATATTGAGAATGTTTGTTATTTTAATTATGTTTCACAATTTGAATAAGTTAGAGTGAGAAAATAAAGTCATCAAGTATCCCCCAAGTTGCAAAATAGCGAATTCGACCCTTTATCAATGTGTTCATAGAATATAGTATGTGTGAATCTGCGTTGATTTGTATTTACACATCACGTTTCCGGTGGACCCTCGCTGATTAAAGGATAATTTCTGGGTTTCAGGATATGACGTCGAACGGAAGACCTTTCCGGCCATCGGCGACCCCTTTCACTTTGGGGATGCAAAATTCTAGGGGCGAAAAACCGGCCAAGAGCTCGTTAGGGGACGTTTATTTTATCTTGCCCTTCAGCCTGTTAACAATGTTAAAATATGTTTTCATAGATTAGCTATTAGGTGTGGGTCGATTTTGAAATTAAATAAACAATAATCTTAATCGTTTATTCGATTATTACGGTTTTGGTTCACATATATACATATATATATATATATATATATATATATATATATATATATATATATATATATATATATATATATATATATATATATATATATATATATATATATATATATATATATATATATATATATATATATATATACATATATATATATATATATATATATATATATATATATATATATATATATATATATATATATATATATATATGTATGTATATATATATATATATATATATATATATATATATATATATATATATATATATATATATATATATATTTATATATACGTATGTTGTTATGTTTTTCTTTGCAGTTTATTTTTTATTTAAATTTGGAATATATATATATATATATATATATATATATATATATATATATATATATATATATATATATATATATATATATATATATATATATATATATATATATATATACATATATATATATATATATATATATATATATATATATATATATATATATATATATATATATATATATATATATGTATGTATATATATATATATATATATATATATATATATATATATATATATATATATATATATATATATATATATATTTATATATACGTATGTTGTTATGTTTTTCTTTGCAGTTTATTTTTTATTTAAATTTGGAATTCTAATTCTGCCCGGGACACCCTATATTTTAAAGATTTAAGAAATTTCCGTTGATAAAATTTGAGGAAAAA
Organism: Brachycentrus maculatus; assembly: GCF_059751285.1. Classification (NCBI taxonomy): domain Eukaryota; kingdom Metazoa; phylum Arthropoda; class Insecta; order Trichoptera; family Brachycentridae; genus Brachycentrus; species Brachycentrus maculatus. The sequence goes on from NW_028280803.1 coordinate 1,071,185, forward strand.
TTCACTTTTTAAAAATATTTTTAATTGAAAATTGTTTACATCTCAACATAGATAGAGGTGACGGAATTCTAAGTATTGCAGGCCATATGAAATGTCATAGGCTGGTTAAGTGATCACTTTACACAGTGCATTAATTATTTTATCCATGATTGACCATTCCAACCACAATACTCAAGTCATACACATGATGATATATTGTGATCTGAAAATGTTGTTAATTGAGAAGTTGACTTATTTTTAAGTCAAAGTATTTTTTAACATCTCATCAAAGATGAAGAAGAATATGGAAGTCTGGGCATTTACGGGGCTGACGACCGTCGTAACCTTGTTTAAGTGATCACTTTACACACGTGTAATATTCACCAATTCTACCCATTATTGACAACCACACTACTCAAATTTTTGGATGTTCCATATATTTGAACCAATTTTGAAACATTATTCTTGAATCACTAAAACTTCACGAGAGACATCTATTTGTGAGATGAAAAGAAGCTTTTTGATTGGTATGTTGGGACCGAATCCTGAATTATAATCACACACATGAAAAACGCCAGAAAATATCATTTTAATTTTTATTATTTAAGCTTATAATTTGACCAGATAATTCATTTACAACATTTTGAGTGAGTCCAAATACTTGTTGACAAAATCTGGATTATCTCCAACTACAGGAGTGATTTTTATATTTAAAATAACTCCTGTAATTGGAGATAATCCAGATTTCGTGAACAAGTATTTGAACACACTCGAAATGTTGTATTTTTAAGTCGTTTCTTGCCATTAGCCAGAAACAATGATCCCAGCAAAATATTGAAATCTGACGATAAAATTTAAGATGTTTTTCAAATAAATTAACTGCTGCGAGTTTACTCCGTTTTTACGGCGGCTATAAAAGTGTTGAGACATCCTCCGGGCGTTATTTGAGATTAAAAATCATATGAAATGCAATTCCACCCTGATGAGATCGTAAATCCTTCGGTGAACATCCCCCGAGGCGCGCTAGTACAAATAAATCACGATCGGTGATTTGGAAGCTTATTCCAGTCAAGCAAAGGGTTGATCAAGATCCTTTCTCATTTAATGAATAGACCTCGCTACAGGACGATTCGATCATTATAACTTAGGGGTTGTTTTCATCGATAACAGGTAACTAGTGCAAACTATCACTTGATAACATTATACTTATCACTCATCGTTCACTTTGTGTAATATAACTACAAACTCTGGTTTAAAAAAATTGGTAAATGTGGTTTGAATGTTTAGTTAACTGTAAGTAGATGAATATATATATATATATATATATATATATATATATATATATATATATATATATATATATATATATATATATATATATATATATATATAATATATATATATATATATATATATATATATATATATATATATATATATATATATGATATGAATAAGTGTAAATAATAGTTTGTGTGAAATGTAATACAAGCTAACTAAAGAAATAAATAAAAAAATAAAAAAAATAACTTAAAGTGAAAGATGAATGATAAGCAGAGTGTTATATTACTAAACCACAAAGTTAACAATGATTTTAATATACAAAATATTTTACACTGCCAACCTCTGCATTTAACTAAATATTTTTATTGCTCGTTAGTCTTATTGTTCACCTGTTGATGAAAACATCTGCAGTTTTCGAAACTGGTCGCGTGTAATAAAATAAAACTCGTAAAGTGGTATTATACAAGGGTTTTTTTTTAAATAATCATGATCTGTTGAATCGTTCGAAAATCATCTTACTTACTTGCTAACTAACTAACCGTCATGCCGCTTTCCCGTGAGGGTAGGCAGAGATAATATAACACCACGCCACTCTGTCTTTGTAAACATTATGCGCCTAGTCCATATTCAAGCATCTCATCATACGTGCCCGCAGATTATTTAGACTTCTGACCTGGTTTATTGATTTAGATTTAACTATGTGGAATAACATGATTTAAAAAAAATAACAAACTAACCCTTGTTTAATACCACTTTTGAGTTTATCAATGTAACATTACATGAATATACTCAAAAGTGGTCTTTAATTTGTTGTTTTATTTTTTCATTTTTACATGAAACACAGAGTTTTTGAGTCTACTTAGTTGTATTTTATTTTTAAATAATTAAATATGTCTGTAGTGAAGTTCTAGTGATTCAAGAACAAGGTTTCTAAATTGGTTCATATATATAGAACTTTCAAGAATTTGAGTAGTGTGGTTGTCAATAATGGGCAGAATTGGTGAATGTTACACGTGTGTAAAGTGATCACTCTACCAGCCTATAGCGGTCGTCAGCTCCGTAAATGCCCAGACTTCCATATTCTTCTTCATCTTTGATGAGATGTCAAAAAATAATAGATTTAACTTTGTGGAATTACATGATTAAAAAAAAAACAAACTAACCCTTGTTTAATACCACTTTTGAGTTTTTTAATGTAACATTACATGAATAAACTCAAAAGTGGTCTTAAATTTGTTGTTTAATGTATTCATTTTTAAATGAAACACAGATTTTTTGAGTCTACTAAGTTGTATTTTATTTTTTTAAAAACTCATAAAAATTTATATTGTGACAAAAGTTTCACCTAGTTATGGCATTTTCAAATTCTCGGAGTTCGTCAAATTAAACACCAAATCAATAAATTAAATTTGTTAAATTTTTCACCCCTATGTGTGTAACAATAAAAGATTCAGACGCCCATAGGGTTCATTTCAACAAATTGATCGATATGATTGGATTGGACGTAAAATAGGTGTATTAAAATTTAATGCCAGCTAGACTTATTATTAAGCTATAAATCTGTAACGTGGGAAATAACAGCTGTAAGGATTTTATTAAGTATTCACCTTAATTCAAAACTAGCCTAGTCGAAAGATAATTAATTTCTAGTAAATTACACATGAATTACTTTAAACTTTAAACATAATCATGACGTTAGGTAATTACGGTTTAAGACAGGGTGAAATTCGCCAAATAATTAAAGGTTAACTCTTAGCACTCCTCAATTCATAATTAATTACTTTCTTTTATTCAAACCAATTCAGCACCCGATGGTGCATAGGGCACTGCATCATATAAACGCTGTGTTATCTCGATTGTTACCACATGAAGGCAAGGTGATCACTCCCACGCTTCAGGGACTAGTCCAGAGTAGTATAAAATAAGTAAATATTTATTTTCACCCCCTCTCTTGGAAATCGAACCCGGGACCTCCTGTACGTTAGCGAAACACGCTAACTATTATATCACGGGGACGGACAAAAAATATATGCGCGCGTGTGTGTGTGTGTGTGTGTGTGTGTGTGAGAGAGAGAGAGAGAGTATGTGTATTTTATATGTATGTAAATGAGAAGTATAATGTAACTTATATTGTTTTCGTTATAAAACGAATGATCACTTTCAGAACTCGATGACAAACTCCTTCATATTATTTTATTCAGACCTGAAAATGGTAGTTTAGCTTCCAGTATAAAAACAAGTGTTTCCTTAATCATTTTTAAATGTCTTACCACAAGTAAATGCCGAAATAATAAATAAAAAAAACTCCTTCATTACCAATTTCTCACAAGTTTTTTTCATTTTGTTTATTTTTATTATAAAGAAAAAAACATTTTTGCTTAGTTAGAAACAATGATGAATATTAATATTATGCATTTATTTTTAAAAAATCAAACACAGATTTTTTGAGTCTACTTAGATGTAATTTCATTAACAAAAACACATAAAAAATTTGTATTGTGACAATTGTTTCGCCTAGTTATGGTATTATCAAACGAATGTGAAGATAAAATGAACAGACAGTGCTTATGTAGAATTTTATAGCTACATTATAAATCAAACACAGATTTTTTGAGTCTACTAAGATGTATTTTTATTAACAAAAACACATAAAAAATTATATTGTGACAATTGTTTCGCCTAGTTATGGCATTATCAAACAAATGCGAAGATCAAATGGACTGACAGTCCTTATGTAGAATTGTATAGCTACATAAGGAACTTAGTACACTCAAAAAATCTGTGTTTGATTTAAAATTAGTACATAAATTAAAACGGAGTTCTACAAATTAAACGCGAAATCAATAAATAACATGAATATTTCCGAAAATGGTTGTATTTAAATTCCGCGTCGATGATGGTTATGAATTTGAATCGCTCATTTAGCTTGCTCGTCTATTTAGGTAAATACTGAATGTTTATCTGTGCATCGAGTTATGTATTTACGCCTTAATATGCGTATTTATCTCTGTGAATCATTGTGTTATAATGATATGTTGTGATGCGACCGGATGCAGTAGCCGAATGCGCGTAAACAAGGTGTGTATGTCGTACAATTATAGCTGTTATCATTATAAAAACAATGATATTCACAGTCACTATAATTTTGGATACATAGGTACATAAATATTTGGACAATGAGAGCATTGTTTGGGTTTAAACAAAAATTTAACCAATCCTTTGCATCCGGATGTACTTCTTGATAGTGGGGTATATATTTTTTAATAAAAGTCCACCACAATGGTGCATAGGGCAGTGTATCATATAAATGCAGTGTTATCTTTAGCTTTAACACATGAAGGAAAGGTGATCAGCCCTCCGTTTTAGGTACCAGTCCAGTTACAGTGAAAAAATCACATACTTATATATTTTTTAATCCCCCCCCCCCCTGGGAATCGAACCCGAGACCTCCAGAACGGTGGCCGAGCGTGCTGACCATTACACTAAGTAGTATTTATAAATGAAGGCATAAAAAATAATATATTGATTGAATTTTTAATTTTAATTCAAGTTTTACTTGTTACATACATCTCACCACAGATGTCTCTAGTGAAATTCTAGTCAAATCAAAGAATATCTACCCGTGATTGACAACAGCATTACTCAAATTCTTGGAACTTCTAGGTATATTGATTTAACTCGATAAGCAGTGTTTGACTTCACTAAAACTTTACTAGAGACATCTGTAGTGGGATGGAGGAATCTTTTACTAAGTAGAAACACTTTATTTGTGAATTTATTCCAAGTCAGGATAAATAAATAAATAAAAGGATAATAATTATGAAATGGCTTATTAATACAGGAATTTTGCGGTTAATCTCAGATTGAAATAAATATGATCGGTTCACCGCAATGCGGAGCGATTTGTTTAAAAGTCAACCAAATAATACTTTCCGTGAAAGATATTTTAATTGCGTTTGACGGAGTGCTGTGAAATGAAATACCACATTCAAATTGAATTCAAATGTTTCACAATATATTTATTCGAGTGTTTTGTTATTTGACTCGAGTACTTGGAATAAATTGGTATATATATAGCTCCGCGGCCATCTCGCGTGCTTATAAACATACATTCGCTTACTCCTTTCAACAACGTCATATACAAAAAATCGTCAATTTTCAGTTGTGCATGTTTTCATTTTTAAGAAAAGGAATTGTTCAATTATTTTTTTAAATATATTAAATATTTAAAATGGTGAAAAAACATTCAGGTTTTACCTAAAAAGATCTGTTGCATAGTAGAAAGTTTAATAAGTGGCTTGATATTTATTTTCAAAACATTATATTATATTTTAAAACTTTATGAACGATCTCATGAAAAATCAAGTTTTTTGAAATATGACGTTGTTGAAAGGAGTGAGCGATATATTTGATGACGTTTTTTCTCTCAATTTTATCAAATGAGTGATTATTTTCTATTAAGTGATTGGCTAATTCAGAATTATTATTATCATTATTTACACATTTTGTATGCTCTTTACATCGGATGTTAAAATTTCTAGAAGTTTTTCCTATATATAAGCTTCCCAGCTTACCAACATTATAATTGAGTTACATTTTAATCATAAAATGGAAAATCACAAAGTTAGCGCATCAAATAAAAATTAAACAAATCAAATCAACTTGCCAATGACGTGCCTAGGTCAATGACCACTGTAATTTAGCTTTGCTGACAACATTACGTCGTCAATTACTATGTAGCTTTTTTTACATGTTTGCTCATTCACTCGCGTCAAAAGCTAATTTAGCCTTGCCACATCTTTGTATTGTAAACTCGTATACAAGTATTTCTGTACCGTATTTTAATATAGCGCGATGGTATTTTAGTATCTGTCGCAAAAAAATATATCAGCTAACAACATAAATTTAAAACTAGGTACATATTTTTTGCAACAGAAATTATAACGGAGAACCACTTCATCTGCCATTTAAAAAACTAAAATAAATAACAAACTAACTAACTAATCGTCATGCCGCTTTCCGCTGCGGTAGGCAGAGTGAATAGAACGCTACATCAATCTGTCTGCTAAAATTCATCTCCTCTTTAACATTCATTAATTTTCTCATTCCGATTCCTGACCTGACCTTTTTCAAGTGTATGAAATACTTGAAAACGCCTGTTCGATTGCCAAGTTTTCCTCAGTAAGCCTCTGCTTCTATTACCAACTTATATGTAATTATTTATTAGATTCAGAAAATATGTAAGAAATTCACAACACTTCAATGCCACCACACCAAGAAATATCAGTACAAAATTTAAATAAAATATGTATATTAGTAGCTATTTAAACATTTTTTTTGTCCGCCTCCGTAGTGTAATGGTCAGCATGCTCGGCTACCGTTCTGGAGCTCCCGGGTTCGATTCCCAGGGGGGTTTTATAAATATAAGTGATTTTTTTCACTCCAATATTTATTTAATATTACACTGGACTGGTACCTGAAGTGGAGGGCTGATCACCTTTCCTTCATGTGTAATCGATCAAGATTACACTGCGTTTATATGAAGCAGTGCCCTATGCACCATTGGGGTGCGGTAAGGGTTTTATTATTATTATTTAAACATTTATGATATCTTATCAGTGACCAGGTTACAACGTTACCGACATCATCAGACTAGTGTCGGTTCATCACATCACACGGATGTTGGAACGAAATAACTGGTTTCTGGTCAAGTAAAATAAAAATGAAAAAACTGTATATAAAATGCGAATTTCACCAAGAAAGTGATTTGTCGTAAGCAAACTTAAATATCATTATCTTATCACATTTGTCAATTTATAAAATGAATAAGAACTTGATTATCTTATTTACTTATTTATTCCGAAATCCAAACGACAGGATTGATCACCTTGCTATCATGTAACTAACGATCTAATCAACATTGTGTCAATCCTATAAAGTGCCCCATGCACTATTGGCTACGGAAAGAAGTGAGAAAAATCCGAATATATTCTCCGATTATTTCACATATCGCTCACTCCTTTCAAGAACGTCATAAATCAAAAAACTTGATTTTTCAGGAAAACGTTTTTAAAGTTTAAGAATATAATACAATGTATTAAAAATAAATATCAAGCCACTTTTTGAACTTTTTACCGTGCAACAGATCTTTTTAGGTAAAACCTGAAGGTTTTTTCTCCATTTGAAAAATATTTAGTATATTTAAAAAAATAATTAAACCATACCTTTTCTTCAAAATGTAAAAATAACACTTTCTGCTCTATAGTGGGTAAATATTAAGTTAAAAATATGCCTCTTTTGCTGGGATATAGTACATTTTCTGGGCATTCCGAAAACATGCAAAACTGAAAATTGACAATTTTTGATTTATGGCGTTCTTGAAAGGAGTGAGCGATATGAGAAAAAAGCAAGTAAACACCAAAACGTTACTTGATATGCTTAGCATTCAATATTTTTACATTGAATATTTAAAGTACGTCAATTTAAAAAAAATACGGTCGTAATATATAATAAATACCATCGCGTCAAAATGTTCTAACTTGATACTTATCTACTTAATTAACTACTTCATTAAATAAACATTAAATAACCTGTTTTATAAGATACATACTTAATACCTATGTGCATACGTTTATTAAATTTACACTTTGCCAGTTTAGAGCAAAACTATCGTAACTCGAAATTTTATGTATCTAAGCTAATGATTATTTAATATTCAAGAATCAATAATTTAATAAAAACTGATAAATTTATATGGATTTTAATACACATATTTAGATATAATTGTTTTTTTTTTAAATATTAAGTATGGTAGAATAATATGTAATTGATAAATATTTTTTTGAGACACGACTTTTAACATGATTAAGGAAACACATGTTTTTATACCACTTGAGTTTATGAAAGACTACAACTTTCGGAAGCTAAACTTGAAATGAAACTGAATAATAACTCAGACCTGACGATGGAAGTTTAGCTTCTGCACCTAGTAGTCATTAATAAACTCAAGTGGTATAAAACAAGTGCTTCCTTATAACATGTTTTACCACAAAGTAAATCCCGGAACAATAAATAAAATATGATTTTTAACGTTTCGAAAAACTAATTAATTGGCTAGACATCACGCCGCTTCTCTGCAGGGGTAAGCAGAGAACATACATAGACTGCCACACCACTCAAACAGTCTTCGTCTTCCATATTCATGCATCACATACATACCTGCCGATTATTCCGACTGCTGATTTGATCACTTTTAATTATTTGAAATACTTGATCATACCAGATTTTTTTCGGTGTTTCCCAGCATCAATTTCTAACTACATTCACCTCATTGTTTTACTGTTATTTTTTTTATGCACATGCCCAAATCTATTTCAATGAATATTATTAAATATTTTTTTTGTAATTCAAAAGAGAAATATTTGTGTTTTTATTACTTACACATTTTTGTAAGCCCAAGCGGCTCATTCGCATTAAGTATTCGAGACTTAATTATTTGATAAAAACAGTATATATATATTTATATATATATATATATATATATATATATATAT